>NC_132924.1:35181669-35371669 GCF_047675955.1 Chlorocebus sabaeus
CCATTGTAACCAATACAATATTCCCTTAATGACATTAAACAGTCACATAGATTCCAAATTCAATGTAGGACTCCTATCTACAAACAACCTCAGTTATCTACAAATTAAGTTGCCAAGAGGGAAATTCATTTTTTTTTTACATCATACAATAGTTTACAAGAAATATATTCCTGAATGACAATAATTTTTTTTAGCATTCAAGTTTATTATTATTTAAGGGACATTAAAACAAGACAATGGTCAACAGCAATCACTTTATGGCACTTGTGGGGCATTAGAAATCAGTATGTTGAGAAGCCTCCGGTTAAGAGGACTTGGAGTGGTTACTGTACAGTAGATATTAGTGTCACATAAATTGCAATAACATGATTTATCATACAGAAGAGGTGTTAAAGTTGTCTCTGGCCATGAGCTATTTAAGAGAGAGGCTCTTGCGCAATGTTTTTGAGCCCAGCAAGTGAGTTATGGAATCCTGTAAGAGTTCCTTCTTACCTGTAAGTCACTGCTTTCAGCAGTGGTGATCTCCTCAAAACCCCTGAGCAATAGTAGGCACAGGATTTCAACCTTTAGTTACATCACTTGTTCCTTGTCTCTCTTATTTGCGATGAGCATATTAGAGGCCAGAGGCTACAATGTGGGGAGAGGATTTGTGTACTTCAAGAATTCTGCAGTTGAGGTGGTGTGATTGGGAGAAGCATGGTGACTTCCTGCTAGGGCAGGACTCTCATGGAACTCTTCAGTTGCTGAACTGACTGCCACATGCTTTACCACAGCAGCTCTAAGAGGCCATCTGATACACCTGGGGACCACCTGATATCACCAACGGGTCCCTGGATCACTGAATTCAACTAGTAGTGGCCACTTCTGAAAAGAGTTACCAATTCAAAAGGAATCTTTGGGTTTGCATATTTAAAGCCAAGATAATTATTGGTAGTGTCTGCATAACAAATGTAATTTCAATTAGACTGTTTTTCTAAATTAAAAACTATTGCTGGTGTGTAATGAGTATTCCTATTTTTTAAGTGTGTTTTTAATGTTTTTATTCTAAGAACATGAAGAGCGTTGAACAAAAGATTGTCCAATTACTGTATAATGGTAACAAATATGCCGAGTCTTTCATTTCTGTGGGAACAAGTGGGGGCCAGTGGAGCAGGGCTGTGAAGGCTGATTGTTGCAGAGATCTTCGACACCATACTAGAGGGGACAACATTTACAGTTGTACAGTTATAGAAGAGTAGTTTTTTGTTTTTTGTTTTAATTTTCAAGAAACGTTGCAAGAGGTTATCCAAACATTTCTTCATGGCTTAATATCCATAACATTTGATAATGCTGTATTTCTTGTGTTGAAATATAATAGCATAATGTTGAGACTTCTACCCATATTTAGGCTACTGAATAAAATTAAAAACATAATATGATCTTCTGATAGCATATAAATAGATTGATTGTGCAAGAAAAACATTTGCCATGGTACAGAGGATCATTTTACCATTCTCAGGCAGATTTGAGAATTATGCAATTGAATGGAAAAATCAAACTGGAGATCCTTCCTTCCTGTGCAAACTGGTTTCCATGGCTTTCATAGTCTGGCAGTTGGGGCTGCCGTTATTGTTGATTGCAAGGCATTTGCTTTTGTTGTTGGTTTGTGCTGGCATCGTGTCTGAAGCAGCTTAGGAAAAGTGAATATTCATACGTGTTCTCCCCATCTGACACCGTGTCACCACGCTCAGGCCTCTCCAGAGTGTTGCTTCTTTGTATCTGGAGAGAAGCAATTTAAAAAAAAAATCACTTGCTAAAATGGATCTTGGATGTTCGTTTCCTATTTTCTAAAAGCAGGTTGGCTATTTTGCCCTTGAGCCTTAAGAAATGTTGCTGATTGGCTGTTTGTTATTTTTAAATAATATATGGCATGTATCCAAGTAAGCATTCCAGTGACCTCGACAATAAAATGTGATTCTTGGCTGCAAGGTCTATTGGGGGATGGCAGGCTGCCAGCCACTCATACATCATTTACAGGTGGCTGTTTCTGACGGGCCAGTGTTAGTTATTGTAAATGAGTGACAGTCCCTATAACTCACCTGTAAGCCCCACTCCACTGGCCTAAAGCATCCAAGATCCCTGCCCTCTTTAGCACACGTGCTCGTCTATCTTGAAGATCCTCACACCCAGACCCTCACATGCATGCTGCTGCCTGCACAGGCTCATCAGTACGTGGAGCTACCTTGTATGTGATTGACGATAATTAGGTTTCAACTGCCTTCTGATGCAGAAATACACACCATTACTGCATGGCCAATTCGGCTCCTGCAATCTTGCCTCTGAAAGGGTATTGATTCACTCTCTCACATTTTTAAAAGGTCATGGCAATAATTCCATCTGAACTGTGCTAAGTGAAAATAGTTTGTAGAAATAATATGGTTGCTTCTTAGTACCATTGTAATTGAAAGCCACAATGACTTGTTTTCTTTAGTATACTTTAATTACATATGTCACTTTGCTCCATCTTACCCTGAGGAAGTGTTTGTAAAGTTATAACCAGGCAACCCTTTCTGTTAATGCTTTCTGACTTTTTGGCCAAGACGACTTTTTTGTTTTCCTACCGTGTAAGGTGAAGCCTAACCAAGCACTTGGGTCACACTGCCTTATTAATTTAAGAATTGAAAAGAGAAGATATGAACCTTTTCCTGGGGTCTGTCATCTGCCTGCCTGTGTTAATAAGATTACAATATATTGGCTCTGGTGAACAGGATGCTAAATTTGCTTACTTTCTGAAAAATTTTATTGTAAACAGCCTCTTCTGGGTTGGCTGAAAAATATTATCCTCGATCGTTATCAGAACATAATAAAATGAGTTTGTTATGAGAGCGCATAGCTCCTGTAGTGTAACCGCCCTAGCAAGTGACAGGAACCTGTGAATGATACAGCATAAATCACCAGGATACTCAGACCGCAGTGTGAAGCTTTTTCCTACATCTTCAGTGTTTCTGAGGTGAAGGAGTTTTAAAGTGCTTGAATTGCATGTTTTGGGAAAGTGGGTGATCAGATTTTATGCTCTCAGCTACCCCGTGTCTCTCTCCCAGTTAGAGGGGGTGAAGTCTCAGCTGTTTCTAGTCTCAGAAATGAGCCAGTCATTGTACTTGCAAACTAAGGGGCATATTCTCATTGAGAGCATGGGGATTTACGCACATAATTACCATTAATGCTGATGGCATTTATGTCTGTACAGCCCCACACATCAAGATGAGAATATATCTCCACGTCTTCATGCTGTGAAAGTCCATTTAATATCATTCATTTTACAACTTATTTTTAAAGATGATGTCCATATTCTGTCATAGCATACATACGCATAGTTAAAAGTAAATGTGGGAAATATTGGGAAGAGATGTGATAGCTAAACTTGTTCATGTAGATGAAATATTGCTGAACTCAGATCCATTCATACTCTTTAAACACAACGCTCTATTCAGCTTTGAAACTGCTGGCACACTTTTCATACTGCTATAAATTTGTCAGCCTAATGGGACATTTTGTAGATGTTTTCCTTTTTAAGTGCTTTAACAGGAGTAGGTATTCCATTGATCCAAAAATCCAGCTCAGCGTTTCATTTCTTAGAGATGAGAATCATACATTTAATGTCTTCTCAGAAATTAAGTGGTGGATGGTACCTTTCGTCTCTTCAAGGATAGAAAATTTGCTCCCCACCGAACCTGTTCTCATGGGCACATCTCGAGAGTGGGGCATGGTTTGCAGCTGGAAGCAGCAGTGGTCCTCAGCAGCTGCGGCTGTTCCCTCTCTTCATTGATTATGTAGTCGTCTTTATGCATCAGGCCCAGGAGCCTATTGAAAGGTGTCTTCATGTCTATGCTGGCCAAGCAAATTCAGATCCAGGTCTTGATTTATCTTTCCAAGGACTTTGGCCATTAAAAGAAAATAATGGATCTATCCCGGCTGTCCAGTCTCTGAAGCCCTGATCTTTTCAGCAAACCAAAAGAAAAGGGGCTCTGCATTTATTTTATTTTATTTTACTTTTTTTGAGATGGAGTTTTGCTCTTGTTACCCAGGCTGGAGTGCAATGGCACGATCTTGGCTCACCGCAACCTCTGCCTCCGAGGTTCAAGCAATTCTCCTGCCTCAGCCTCCTGAGTAGCTGGGATTACAGGCATGCGCCACCACGCCCAGCTAATTTTGTATTCTTAGTAGAGACAGGGTTTCTCTATGTTGGTCAGGCTGGTCTTGAACTCCCAATCTCAGGTGATCCACCCCCCTCGGCCTCCCAAAGTGCTGGGATTACAGTTGTGAGCCACCGCGCCCTGCTGAGGGGCTCTGCATTTAAAGCACAGACATAAGAAGGGGGCAGAAGTGCTGAGGTCCTTCCTGAGGGCACCCTTCAGGTCTGCTCCATAGGTATACACAGCCTTCTCTTGGGGAAAGAGAAGAACTTTACAACATCTCAGAAGGCTACTCAAAGGAGCAGGGTCACTTATAAATTAACTAAAGATGCCCAATAATGCCCACCTGGGTGACCTCAGGGAGACCACTGGACCTCTCTGAGCCTGTTTTCTCACTGATAAAATTGAACAGAATGAATACTGTTTTACCTGATTAAAACTTTATAACCAGTGCCATGTTGTGTTTGGCTTTTATAAGTATTGAGATTACAGTGAATTATAATGAATGACCAGAAGGAAATACTGATTTCCAAGGGTTTAAGTAGATGGGGAGGAGAGACTGCTTTAACACAACACATGTGTAGTGCAGATAAGATATAGTCTCACAGCCTAATTCCCATGCCCACCCCTCATCCTGATACATGATTGCATTGCATTCAACTCGGTGACTTGTCTATTAGCAGCTTGGCTGCAGAAGCTGCTGTCAGTGGTGTTGACATTAAATTCCATGGGGCAGAAGGCAGTGGGCCCTTTGGGATGGAAACTGTTCCAACTCTACCATCTTTCCTGGCATGACCAAATTGGCAGGCAGGGATTGCTTTACCTTTCTTGCCCAATCACCAACATTCTCTGGGCTGTTTCCTCTTAAGCTCACGATTTTCAAAATTGTGCTGATCCCATAATTATTTTTAGCCCAAAGGCATTGCCCTCCAGATTTCCCTGATTCTAGTAAAATGTTGTTTTTTCCCAGTGCCCTAGACGCTTGTTTTGTAAGTTCATGGCCTATTCCCTCCACATATAGTACAGGTGTTTTGTAAAAGACCATTACTTCATTTTAATAATGTGGGTTATCTTGTTCTCATTTTTAGAAATAGGGCTACTCCAGCATTAATTCAACAATAATATGCATCAACATTGGGCAAGGATTTGGGGATAGAGTTGAATGAAACACTTCCCGTGATTTCTAGGTATAAAATAGTTAACATTCGTATAATGTCTAACAATTTCAAAGGACTTCCATCCACATTTTCTCATGTGCTTTCCACAACAATTTGGCAAGGTAAGCAGAGCAGATGATATTATTTCCATTTCAGAGAAAAACTAGGCAATTGTTCAGGTTCCCATGGGTTAGCAGTGTTGAGTGCCACCTCAAATTCTTCTGGCCACAGACCTCTTGCTCCTACCTCTCCACCATGTGCCTACCCGGAGCCATAGCCAAGACAAAGTATTCTTAGTAAACCCTTCCCGATGTGTTTCCTGCTTCTGAGATGCATCTAACACTGTGAGAGATAAAACGATGGTGATTGGAGGAGGTGGTTAAGGTGTTTAACCCAAGTCTACCTATGCCATGCCTGTTGGATTGGTGCCTCCTTTGGGCGATGAGGCCGTGGCGGCCCGTCCACTGCCTGAAGTTTCTAATCCAGTTGTATACTTTCTTGAACTTACACCATTGAAAAATATCAAGGTCAGAATATGATTGAAGAAACTTCTTCCTCTCTTTTAAGTTACCACAATTATATGATATTGTTTTGCACTGAAGAAGGTTCTCTTAAAAATGAGGTTGAGATCCCTAAAGAAATTGCTTCAATCAGCAGCAGGGCTTAATGACTGTTAATGGGAAGTGGAGATAGGATAGTAAGTGTTACTTTGATTAATAAGAGAACTGCAGAGAATTTAAATTGTGCCACTGATGGATTATTTTCTTCAAGCTTGATAAGCACTTCTCATTTGTTCTTAAATTTGGTCAATACTGTTAAAGGCAGCAAAATGAAGTATAATTAATTCTATTACTGCTACTCAGACCAAGTGTTACTAAGAAACAGATTATGATGCCAACAACAGTGGGAGTCACAGTGCTGACAGTTTCATTCTTTGAATACCTGTCATTGCTTATTAGCCTGAAAGAATGAACCAAATAATTCTGTATCCCGATTTTGAGATACCTAAAACCATTTTTTTTCATGTGTGTGTGTTCCACTGACCATAGTACAGGAAATATCAATGAGATGATCAACTGACACTAAAATTATCCTGTATTGGAAGTATAGAGAGTAAATAAAAGATTGAGCTAATATATCAGTTAAAACATTAAGAGCTGATGCTCATTTTGAATTAATCACTAAGAAAATGGGATATTGATTTGATGTTGAATGGCTGTTGAAAGCTTTACATATTTCCTCTTTTCCAAAGATTCTGCCCCATATTAATAAGCCATGCTTTACTTTTCCTATTACTTTTATTCAGAACTGTTGATATGCAGATGACATTTAGGGCAAAGATACTTTAGTAGACAATTTTATTTGCTATGAATGCTAATGCCTAGGACACTAGACAGATCCTTTCCCTTGTTTCCTGCTAACAGCAGGATGCATCAATATTTTCAAAATAGGTTTTTCTTCTTGGCCCCTTTAAAATCTATCCCTATCTATTTATTTAAGAGATACAAATCACTCTATAAGTCATGCTAAAAGTCATGGCTGAATGTGAGCTGATATATACAAGGTCTTACCTACTAGTTTTTAGCTTCTTAATTCAGTGACTCTTAGCCTGGCAGTTCATACTCTGAGGCATCTCTGCTTTATTCAAGGAGTGCTTGCATGCCTTAAAATGAAAGAGATTAATTCCACTTTATTTTTTGAAAGAAAATATGCAATACATCAGTCCTGTTTCACAGAAACCCCTAAATAACAGCAGGATTTTACAACTTCAGAAAAACTGGGCATCAGACTGAACATGTGTCCTTCTGTTCACTGTTTCTAATTCCAAGTTTTGCGTTTCTCCCAAGTGTATAAAGTTACTAGGTGAGTTATCTAGGGTTAATATAAAATCTAAGTATGGTTGGTTCGTAGTGCAGTTATAAAGTTTCTCTGAAGTTCTAATTCCATTAATAAAAATGTAAACCTTATCTATTATGAATTGAGAACCAATTCTCTTGCCCAGATGCCCCATAAACATAATTTCCAAAGATGGGAAAATTATAGGAAGAACATTTCAGACCAGAATGTGAAAGTTAAGCCATGCTAGAAGAGCTTGTCTGCAGAGCATGTCTTTGGAGACAGAATCCGGGGCATGAGAAAGTGCCCTGAGCCATCAGACTGTCAGTAGCCCTAGTTCTGGGGGGTACTTCCACTACTGCATAGCACGGAACAACCTTGACCCAGCCTCTTGATCTCCATGAGACTAAGTTTCCTTCTCTGTAAGGTTAAGGGTTGGCGCAACTGATCTCCCAGGTTCTTTCACCCTTGAAAACCCTGGTCTTTGAGTAAAGCTTGTGCATAAGATATTCAGATGATCCTTTTAAAGCTGTTTGCTCAAAATGATGTGGTCTGTATAGTCACTAGAAATGCCTGCTGTGCTTTAAGATCATGTTCTCCCAGTGTGGATAATAATTCATTCTTCAGATGTTAAGTGGCCCCCGCCACATACCAGGCCTGTGCTGGGATTCCGTGCAGGACGTGAGGAACCCAGGGTTGTTTCTGCCCTCAGGGAGCTTCCTCGCTGAGGGCGGGGGAGGCAAATAACAAGTGCACACGCCAGCATGTAACAGAAAAGATTCCTTCAGATAAGTCCACTGAAGAAATGCAAGCCAAGAAATGTGATCAAATATGGTCAGAGAAGGGCTCTCTGGCAATGGGAAACTGAGAGAGAAAAACTAACCAGCAGAGGCGGGTGAGGGGAAATGGAAAGGATAATTCAGCCTTCCTTGCCTGAGTGCAGAAAGAAGCATGACATGCATCTGCATTGTCTTAACACCTGGTCAGGCCTGCCTTCCTTCCTTCCTTCCTTCCTTCCTTCCTTCCTTCCTTCCTTCCTTCCTTCCTTCCTTCCTTCCTTCCTTCCCTCCCTCCCTCCCTCCCTCCTTCCTTCCTTCCTTCCTTTCTTCCTTCCTTTTGGCAGAGTTTTGCTCTTGCCACCCAGGCTGGAGTTGGCAGTGGCGCGATCTCAGCACCTGCCACCACACCCAGCTAATTTTTGTTTTTTTAGTAGAGGTGGGGTTTCATCATGTTGGCCAGGCTGGTCTTGAACTCCTGACCTCAGGTGATCCATCCACCTTGGCCTCTTAAAGTGCTGGGATTACTGTGCTCGGCCCAGTTTTTCTTTTCTGTTAAAGATACTTGAAATGTGCTCCTGCTAATTCAGGAAAAACCAGGCTGAGAAACGATCGTTTCCATTGCTTTTAATCCAGTCATTCCCAGACATAGCAATTCGAGTCATTTTGATTTTGGTTTTCCAGATTGCTGCAGACAATTCAAGTTTTAAAAACTTCAACTTGGATTATTTGCATTCATATTGTATCTCTGTGTTTGCCCAGAGAATTTGGTACAACGTATGACTTTAGAATTACTGTATAATGCTCAGAGGTGTGAAACGCCATTTTGAGTAATGCCTTTCTTCAGTTAATGTAGATAAATATTGATGGCAGGCAGCAGTAAAACAAGTCATTAAATTCTTCAGTGCAAGTGTGTCCCACATATTGCTGCAAGCTACAAAAATCACACCAGGCTCCAAGAAAACCACTGCCTGTGATTACAGAGCACTTACATTTCCAGCTTTCACATTCCAGATTGGAATGCAAGGGAGTTGGGATGAGTCACGGGGACCAAGAACCAATGTAAAGAGACAGGGAATGGGGCTTAGATTGCCCTGCTGGTCTATTCTATCCACTGTTCTTTTCTCGTCCACCCTAATGAATTCCTGGGTGAGCCAGAAACCTTTGAAAAATGGCTATCAGCTACAGATGGGAGGTCTGATGCTCTGAAAACAAAGAAACTTTAAACTGGTAACCCTATAAAACCAGCTGAAGATTTGAAGGAGCAATAAACTCCTCCTCTGCTGCTGTTTTGATGATTTGACCTCTGCGGCTGTCGTGGTGATGCAGAACCTGCTTGGGTCTCACAGAAGCATGGGGGTGCTTATAGGGCCAGATAACATGTTTGCTGCCTGAGTCTTAGGATGAAAAATGAAGGGAATTTTTTCCTCATTTGATAACGCCACCCTCAAGGATTCCAGCCTGGTATAGATTGTGAAGCTCCACAGCGTGGTGAATGCTTTCTTCAAGGTGTTTTTAATGGGCCCTGGGTTGTCAAAGACACCACTCATAATGAGAGCGAGAGCCCCGCGTGCGGGGAAGGCTCTGTAATGAGGGAGGAGGACGATTTGTTACAGTTATGTGGTTACTTGGCCATAATATCTTTTTGAGGCTTATTAAATCATATAAAATTTCAATTCACACAGTAATATTCTATAAAAGATGGAGCACACAGAAGTAATAAGTATGACAACATTTCTTTATGAATCGTATTGTTGATTGCGTTAACACTGTCACATCCAGCGGCAGGGTTATTTATGTTGGGACAGTAATTTTCCATCTCCAACTTAATTTTGTAAAAGTTAATTACAAATTAGAATAAAATAAATGTAGTTATGGAAGGCAGGGAAGTGCTGGAATAGATGCTATTGGGGAAAATATTTACGCAGGCTGCTGCTCGTGGAGATCATTGTGCTGAACCCAGCGGCTGGCAGGGCACCCCACATCACCCATTTGTTGGGTAAAGAAAAGCTCTTGGCTTTCTCTACCAGAAAATGAACTGTTCTTGGAAGAATATAAGGTCTCAGCTGTCATCCTAGTGAAACTCCTCCCTTTCCTAGTCTGGCCACTGGGGCCCAGACAGGTCACAAGACTTGCCACAGTCACCGGCAAGATCATGACAACATGAGGATGAGAATTCAGGGCCCTTGACACTAGGTCAGTCAACTTTCACTTCACTTTAATGTGGATGTATTTTTGTTTCTGCCTTAAAAGTGTGGGAAGAGGAGGCTTAAAGGAGGAGGAAAGTTTCCCCAAATTCCCCCTCAAGACAACCGTGCCTGGAGAGATGGAAAATCGAAATACACGTATCCCTCAGGTGGGGACCTTCTCAGTTGAATTCCTCTTCCGTCTTGCCACTGCCATTGGTAACAGCGAAGTTTCTTAGACAGACTTCCTGCCAAAGCAACCTGGCAGAAGGGCGGGTTCCACCGCGGCAGGCTTCACTCCAGCCAGCCCTGACCCCAGAGAGAACGGAGCAGCAGAGAGGAGAACCAAAGCAGAAGTGGTAAGCGCTCCGGGCCCCTGGATAGGAAACCCTGGCCCTTCATTTACTTCCCCAGTCGTTTCTCCAGTGCTCAGTTCACTTTCCCTGGACTCACTCAAGTGTGTCTGTGCCTGGTCGCTGCAGAGGTCAGCGAGCTCAGTGACATCCGCTTACTTTCCTCCACATCCACTTCGCTCTTTCCAATCAAATGCGCTCTCTCTTTTCCTTCCCGTCCTCACCATCACACTTGACCCGTTCAGGGGGTCTTTGAAGTATCATGATTGACTCACTAGGTGAAAGACTTTTATATTTCGTTTTTAATAGAGCAAAAGTGACTCTAAATTTGTTAATATTCTTTAGGTTACATAGGACAAATTACAGATAAGTGAATCAGTAATGAAATTTGTAATGAGAATTTCTCAAGTATGAAATGTTGGCGCAAGGAAAGTTAATTGCGGGATTTTACAGCCATTATAGTTTATATCATAAATGCAAAAATGACTAGGGCCATTTAATTACAGTAGGAACACACTAAATTTTTATAGAGTGCCATTTTGTTAAAGAGGTACTTGGAGCATTAAGAGCCAATACCTCCTAACAGTGGGTCCAGGTAGCTTTTGAAACATCAAATAAATATGCTATTGCTACAAAATTGTTCCTTAGATACTATAATTGACACAATGACTAATGAGATGGGTTTATTCTCACAGCTTCACGCACTCAATTTACAGTGTCTGAAAGTTATTTTTTTCTGCCATCCATAGACCTGGAAGGAACTAGAAAAATCCCTCTTGGAAAACACTATCTCTGCTGCTTCTCTAATTAACCTTCAAAAATGCATTTTGAAATATAGAAGTTGGTGCCTGGCATAGAAATTGGATTGTCTCAGAAAAAAAAAAAAAAGACCCAAGTGCTAATTTGTTCCTTATTAAATATCTGACATGTCAAAATTACAGGCATTTAATGTTTTGGAGCCTTTCAACAGGGCTCAGGGACAGCTCTTCTTGCAGGCGAGGCTTAGTGGGGTAGTTGTGGGTACCAGTTCTCCCAGGAACTAGTGTCCAGGCTGCCTCTTCACGCCCCCACCTCCCATCCAGCCTGTGTTCTGTGGGCATCAAGCCCCCTTTTCTCTAGGGGAAGGAGGCTGTCTAAGGGGACAGACATGGGGTTCTGTGCCTCCCCATCATGAGCTTAGGGGACACATCCCCTCCTTCTTACCCCAGGCCTCAGGAGCCCCCAGAATGGAAAGTTTTCATGGGGATTAGCATTATATTCACTCAGGACCCCTGAGAATATTTCAGATTATTCTGGAAACCAAGGGTGTCACCCCCACCTTCCGTTATTCAATGAAGTCCTGGGGAAGAGACCTTTCTAAACAGTATTCCTTTCCCTGTCAAAAACAAATGAAGGACACGTGTGGTCCCCGTGTTTAACCACCAGAGCTGAAATTCAAGTACTCTTGATTTGGGAAAACCTGCGTTCAAACCCTGCTTGATCGTATAGTGACTGTGAACTTTGAGCTTCTGTGTCTGAGTAGGAAAAAACACAAATGATTTTTCCTCTTCCCTCACACCACAACAATCCACACAGAAGACTTCTCGACCAAACATGTGGAGATTTCTCCCCACCAACAAGCAATCAGTTCTACAGCGGACACCAGCTGAGGTGCCTCCAATCCAGTTCTGACATGACACACCTGGAGACCACAGATGATCCCACTGAGACCGAGGGCTCAGTCCCATGACACACCTGGAGACCACAGATGATCCCACTGAGACCGAGGGCTCAGTCCCACAAGACTCACCTCACTTCCGGTGCTGATCCCCAGGCCCCAGGTTGTCTCTCCTGTGCTTCTGACTGACTGGCTATAAATTGGGGATCCCATCATCCCCTCCTTGGGTTTGATTAATTTGTCACTGGACAAGCGTGATGGAAGCATGGACAACCATGTGGAAAGGTGACTGGACACAAAGGGTACCATCCAGCACTAACAGATGGAGTGGGGAGCCCAGCAGGGCCTGTCTGTCCAGATCCTTCTTGGCCTCTCTGTGTGGCTTTCCTTCCCCAGGGATGGGGCGGGACCCCTTCTGAAATGGGGCTCTTATGACCTACGGTCAGGCAAGGTAGCTCAGAAATTTTCTTTAGGGTCAGCTCCAAGAAAGAGGTGGGGGAATATTCCTGCCTTGGGGAGAAAAAGGAGTGGGAAAAAGGAGGGCAGGAGAAAGTCAGAGAGAGGGGTTCTGTTTTCTGAGGCCTAAAGCACCCAACATGATAACAAAAGGGCTATGGGAATTATGGGCCAGGAATCATGGACAAAACCATGTATTCCATTAATATTTCTATCCTATGTCTATACCTAGCTATATATACACACACTATATATACACATACACACACATCACACACACACACAACCCACATACACACACATCACACACATACACATCACACCCACACCACACACACATACAGACAGCACACACATACACTCACATATACATCACACACACACCACACACACATACAACACACACACATACACATCACATGCACACACACATACACATCACACACATTCATACCGCATACACTCACACAACACACACACATACGCATCACACACACGCCACACACATATCCACCACATGCACATCCACCACACACACACACACATACATACATACACTCACATACGCATCACACATTGCACTCACATACACACACATATACCACACACACATACACACGCATGTGTGCCCACACTTGGAGTGAATCCTTGGCATTGTGAGGTTTGCTCCCCAAGCCCTTCATTAATTCCCCAAATTGCAGTATTAATGATGGAAACATGGCTGTATAAAGTCACAGTGTCCTCTTCTGAAAAATGAGAAAGTAATCATGATACGTGTTTCGCAAGGTCATTGTGAGAATCTGATAATTTAGTGAAGAGTTTGTAAATATAAAAGCAGGATAGCACATGTCCATACCAGCGTTATTCACAGTAGGCAAGGGATGGAGACTGCTGCAGTGTCCACCCACAGATGAATGAATAAGCAGCATGTGATATGTATAGGTGCTCCTCGGTACTCACAGGGAATTGGTTCCAGGAACAACCACAGACACCACAATCTGTGGATATGAAATGGTGTACCATTTGCATGTAAACTATGTACATTCTCCCAAATACTTTAAATCATCTCTAGATTACTTATAATGCCTCATACAATATAAATGCTATGTAAATAATTATTATATGGTATTGTTTAGGGAATAATAACAAGAAAAAAGTTTGCACATGTTCAGTACGGATGCAATTTATATGTGTGTATATATATGTAAATATGTGTGTGTGTGTGTGTATATATATATATATATATTTTTTTTTTTTTGAGACAGAGTCTTGCTGTGTCACCCAGGCTGGAGTGCAGTGGCACAATCTCAGCTCACTGCAACCTCTGCCTGCTGGATTCAAGCAATTCTCCTGCCTCAGCTTCGTGACTAGGTGGAACTACAGGCATGCACCACTATGACCGACTGGCTAATTATTGTATTTTTAGTAGAGATGGGGTTTCACCATGTTGACCAGGCTCTGGTCTCCTGACCTCAAGTGATCCTGCCTCGGCCTTCCAAAGTGCTGGGATTACAGGCGTGAACCACTGTGCCCAGCCTTTTTAATATTTTTGATCTGCATTTGGTTGAATCCATGGACACAGAACCCACAGATACCCAGAGGCTGACTGTACCTACAATGGAATATGATTCAGCCTTCAGAAGGAGGGAATTGTAACCCATGCTACAACATGGATGACCTTGAGGACATTCTACTAAGTGAAATAAGCCACTCACAAAAGGGCAAATACTGCATGACTCCACATACACCACATCCTGAAATAGTTAAATTCATAGAGACAGAAGATAGAACGGTGATTGGCGGGGGCTGTGGGCGGGGGGATGGGGAGTTGTTTAATGGGGATGGAGTTTCAGTTTTTCATGTTAGAAGTGTGCTGGGGATGGATGGTGGTGATGGTTGCACAACGGTATGAATGTGCCTAATGCTGCTGACTGTACTTAACAATGGTTAAGTAAACTTGATGTTATGTGTATTTTACCACAATTAAAAATAATTTTTATAAAGCACAGGATACCAGGGGTTCCTAACCTGGAGTTTGTGCACCTAGCATCAACTCACCTGGGTTCATGAATTTCCTAAAATTGCATGCAAAAACATGTTTGAGATATTTCTTCTCCTTAATAGTGTCTACATGAAAAACTGTCCAGAAAACAACTTACCCTTTCATCATAGGAATAATTGAACTGTATTCTAGGTCATGATTTATACCCATTTCACTCAGATTTTGGCTGTGGAAATAACACAAATGACAATCAACAGTACTTAGGGAACAAATGGGTACTGGATGGGCCAATGCAGAGCGGTGAGAGAGGGGCAAGAAGCAGCTATTTTAACCAGCCCAGGAGCGTGGGTAGATGACAGGACCAAGAACTGAGAAAATATATGTGATGTTCGTGGAGATGCAGCATTCGTGGTGGCCTTGAGTATTTGGGGTGGCCTCAAATGTCACAGCATGGGTCCTTTTTTGAAGTGGAAAACAATACCTTCCTAACACTCTTGGAAGGTTGAAACAAGCTATGGCGTGCAGAGTGACCTGTGGTGCTGGCAGGCCACTGGGCAGCCCGTGTCCCTGCTGTGGCTGGGTCTGTAGACGGCCCTCAAAAGCCATGTTTCCACTGTTACTATTGCGATTTGGGGAATTAATGAAGGTCTTGCGAAGCATGCCTCATGACACCAAGGACTCACTCCAAGTGTGAACACACACGTGTGTGTATATGAATATGTACTTGTGTGTGGTGTATGAGTGTGGTGTGTGTGTACGCAATGTGGTGTGTATGTGTGTGTTGTATGTGATGTGTGTGTATGGTGTGTGTATATGCTTGTGTGTGTGTTTTGTGTGATGTGTGTGGTGGGTGCATATGTGGTGTGTATGTGTTGTGTGTGTGATATGTATGTGTGTGTTGATGTATGTGTGTGGTGTGTATTTGTGTGTATATGTGTGTGGTGTGTGTATATGTGTGTATGTGTATGGGTGTGGTGTGTGTATGTGTGTGTGTGTGTGTGTGGTGTGTATATATGTGTGTATGTGTGGCAGGTGTGTGTGTGCACTTGTGTATGAAGCGTGTGTGGAAGGTGTGTGTGTATATATGTGCATGCGGTGTGTCTGTGTATGAGGTGTGTGTGGTCTGTGTGTGTCTGTTTCTGTATGATGTACGTGTGTGTCTGTGTTTGTGGTGGATGTGTGCGTGTGTGTGTGTGTCTGTGTTTGTGGTGTGTGTGTAGGGGTGTGTGCATGCACGTGTGTGTGTGTGTGTCAGCCAGCCCTGGCTCACACAGGCAGAGCAGACCACCACCCCCACAGTGTGACCTGAGGAGCAGTGGCCCTCAAACACCTTTCCCACCATGTGTCACGACACTGCCAACTCCTCCATTAATTTCTCTGAATCAAGGCAGTGATTCCATTTCCTAGGAACTCTCTCAATTACATTTCAAATACCCCTGTATCCATTTGCTAGGGCTGCCATAACAAAATACCACGGACCAGGGGCTTAAACAACAGGCATTTATTGTCTTACAGTTTTGGAGGCTGGAAGTCCAAGATCAAGGCGTAGGCAGGGTTGGCTTCCCCGAGGCCCCTCTCCCTGGCTTGCAGGTGGCCACCTTGTCTCTGTGTCCTCACGTGCCTTGTCTCTGTGTGTGCACATCTCTGGTGTCTCTTCCTCTTCTTAAAAGGACACCAGTTAGATTGGGTTAGGGCCCATCCACAGGACCCTATTTTAACTTAATCACTTATTCACAGGTCCTATCCAGAGTTAGATTCTGAGGTGCTGGGGGTTAGGGAAGCAGCATAGAAATTTTGGGGAAACACAATTCAGCCCATAGCAGCCCTGAGAGAGGTAACACACTAGACTGCTTCCGGGTCACGGGAATGACATTTGCGGCTCCCTTGCTGCACATCTACTGCTTGAGGGTGGGTCTTTGGGGGATAGTGGGGCTTTTGATAGATGGCTGACCTAGGGCAGGGCAATTCCTGAACAGAGGGCTCTGACTCCCTGTGAAGGAAGGACCCTGGCTGGAGGGTCCCCACCTATGCTCCAAGGAAAGGTGGTAGCCCTGGGCCTACGAGGGGACCATCAGGAGGTGGGAATGGGATGCAGGGAGTGGAGCCGAAAGCCCACCAGAGACAAACCCGACTAACTACCCTTCAGTTTTGCCCAAGACCCTGTTCACTTCAACTCGCCCGTTCATGGAAGTAACTTTGCTGCCAAGCTCTCTTCCTCTGGTGATGGTGGAGATTTTACACACTTCTTCATTGTCTTTCAGCCAGCGGCAGCTTCTGGGCCTTCCTGGCTTCACTCCCCATCCATACCCAGCAGGGGCTTCCTAAGGAACTGTATTAGTCAGTTATCTCACTGCTATAAGGACATACCCAAGATTGGGTAATTAATAAGGAAAAAGATTTAATTGACTCACAGTTCCGCACGGCTGGGGAGGCCTCAGGAAACTTATAATCATGGTGGAAGGAGAAACAAACACATCCTTTGTCATGTGGCAGCAGCAGGGAGAAGTGCAGAGGGAAGGAGAGGAAAGCATCTATAAAACCATCAGATCTCGTGAGAACTCACTTGCTATCACAAGAACAGCATGGGGGTAACCGCCCCCATGATTCAACTGCCTCCCACCGGGTCCCTCCAAGGACATGTAGGGATAATGGGAACTACAATTCAACATGAGACTTGGGTGGGGACACAGCCAAACCGTATCAGGAACTTATGTGATTAAGCAGTACATTTGAAGAGGAAATGGTTGGGCCCTTATTATAAAATGCTTCCCAGAGCTTTGTGGTGTCCAGCGTTCTGACATCAACGTAGGGTTTCTATGAAGTATTTGGGCTGTCAGTCTACCACCAGCAAATAAACCTGATCCTCTAAAGACTGATAGAAAGAAACATCCCATAAGGGGTAGCTCTTCCCTTTACATTCCTACCTACCTCAACAATGAGGTCAGTGGGATAGAGCAGAAATTGCACTGGGCTAGAAACCGAGATCCTGCTGCTGGTTTTGTTTCCAGGTGACTTTGTGACTTCATATAAGTCATTTAACCTTCGTAGGCCTCTTTTCTCATGAAGGAAATGATGAAAGTGAGTGTTAGAACAATCTGTGATACTCAGTGGCAGGAAAGCTCACTCAGAAGGCTGGAATCTGCATACATAAGTAGCTCGAAAAAAAAGCCATGCTTGGTCCTTTTTTATTTAGTTCAACCAACATATTTCATCTAATGTTACAAGAAAGGACATAAGATTTTTTTAAAGAGATTTTTGTTTTGAACTAATTTTAGACTTACAGAAAAGTTGAAAAAGTAATATGTACTTTCCTTAAGTTGAAAAAGTAATATGTACTTTCCTTATATCTCTTCTATCATTTCCCCTGATATCACCATCTTATATAATCATAGTACAACTATTAAGAACTGGAAATTAACATCGGTACAATGTAACTAACTGAACTACAGTCCTATTTGAAACTCACTATTTTTTCCACTAATGTCCTTTTTTCTGCTCGGGATTTAATCTAAGATCCCAAATTACATTTATCTGTATTTCTCCTTCTCCTCCCCGCTGGGTAACAGTTCCATGGTCTCTCCTTTACTTTCATGACGTTGATGCTTTGGAAGAATATGGATCAGTTCCACAGGAGAATGTCCCTCAGTTTGGGTTTGTTTGTGCATTCTCATGAATGGAGTAAGGTTATGCCTTTTTGGTGAGAATACCACAAAAATCACAATGGCACATCTTCCTCAGCACTGTCATTCAAGGGGTTCATGAGAGCCACATCTTATAACTGGTGACATTGATCTTGGTCACTTGATTAAGGTGGTATCTGCTGGGTTTCTCACTGTCAAGTTACTATCTTTCCCTTTGCAATGGATAAGTATCTAGGTTGATGCTTTGAGACTAGGCATGACCTGTTTGTCCTCCAGCTTTCACTCACCAGTGCTAGCATCCCTCAGCGGATCTTGTCTGCAGTTCTCACTCTGTAGAGTCCTTTCCTCTTCCCTTCTACATGTATTCATTGGAGTTCCACTGTGCAGAAGCACTGTCTTTTCTCCTTCATTATTTATGCGGTTTTTGTTTATTCATATCAGTGTGGATGTTTAATTACTGTATTTGTGGATGTTTTTAGTCTAGCTTAAAATCTAACGCTATCTTTCTCTTGCTGCTCAGATCGTCTCAGCTCCTCGCTCCCTCCGGTTGGTTCCTGTGCTCTTTTGACAGACTCTCATCTTTCTTTTGAGCATTTTCTTATTTTCTGGCACCACAAGATGTTCCAGACTGACCTTGTGTTTTCCATGTCCTGGCTTAGGAATCAGCCACTTCTTCACAATTCCTGATTTCTTTTACAGGAGACTGGTGTGGAGAGACCAGGATCTATGTTGTAGGTGGGTTCATTGTTACTGGAGTGGTATTGCTTTTAAGCCCTCAAAACAGAGGGCTAGGTATATATGTGTGCATGCTAACCTGCACAAACATACACATCTACCTCTGTCTCCCTCTCTCCTGCCCTCTTTAAAGATCATGAGTTCACAGTGATACGATTCTGAGCTATACCACAGGAATCATTTTATATTTGTTCCTTCTCTTATTTGTGACGTCTTTCTCCAACAGTGAAAACCCTGGCTCTCATTATCTACAATATATTTACTTATTTGTTCAATTCCACTACCGTTGTCCCTTGGTATACACAGGGATTTGGTTCCTCACCCATGCCAAAATTCGTGCATACTCAAGTTCTGAAGTCAGACCTGTGCAACATGAGTAGAGGAAAGGTCTGCCCTCCGCCTCTGCATGTTTCAAATCCCTCGAATACCATAAACCACACTTGGTTGAAAAACGCCCATGTCTAAGTGGACCCTCGCAGTTCAAACCTGCATTGTTCAAGGGTCAACTGTATCTACATAAAGTGGTTTTGAACGGCTAGCTCATACTGCTGTGAGAAACGCTTTTCCTAACTGATCACAGCGTTTATGCACAGTTCCGTGCCCTTAACTTTTCAGCTTCCAGAGGAATACTGTTTGCCACAGTGGTTTAGATTATTTTCTTCCCTGTTCCTTGAATGTGGTTACCTCATTTATTTGCAATAGAGTTAGACTCCTTTGTTAGTGTTTATTATATTCCATTTTGGGTTCCCTCCACATCCCAGTTGCTTTGAATTATTTGTTTAGTTTGGGTGTTATGTAAATAATTACTATGGTCAAAGAGTCAGATCTGTACAAAAAGCTGTATACAGAGAAGTATCCTTCCCCCCTCAACCTCCCCTTTCCCACCCCCTGTAGGAAGCCAACATCTTTAGTTTCTGGTTTATGTTCCTGTATTTGTTTTTCTTTCTCTTTTTCTTTCTTTTTTTTTTTTTTTTTTTTGAGACAGAGTCGCACCCTGTCACCAGGCTGGAATGCGATTGTGGGATCTTGGCTTACTGCAGCCTCAACTTCCTGGGCTCAAGTGCTCCTCCTGCCTCAGCCTCCCAAGTAGCTGGGACTACAGGCATGCACCACCATGCCCATGCCCAGCTAATTTTTTTTTTTTTAATAGTCTGGGTCTCACTATGTTGCCCAGACTGGTCCTGAACTCCTGGACTCAAGTGATCTGCCCACCTTGGCCTCCAAAAGTGCTGAAATTTCAGGCATGAACCCTGTGCCCAGTCACCTGTATTTCTTTATACAAGGGAGCAGACACCTGGGTATTTTCTTATTTCCCCTTCTTTATTACATGAAGAGTAGCATGCTGTAAATACTGTTTTGGATTTTGCTTTTTTTCACTGAACAGGACATGAGATCATTCTTTTTTTTCAAAATAAGTCATGAATTTCAAAAGACTGAGAAATGCTATGCAAAGTGGATCATCTCTAACCATTTAGAAGTCGAAGATTCTAAATGGGACACTAGAATGGTCTACTAGTTTAGAAAACTAGTCTAGAAAGACTGAAGGGTCCTTGCTTTCCAAGGTCTTCCAAGGAAACTAAAGAGACAAAATGGGCATGCATAGAAAAACTGACGTCAATCTTCCGGGAAGAATCGCATCTTCCTGATATGCCAGGAAAAAAGATATCAGACAGTGACAACTTCGTCAAAGAAAGGCCAGGTGGAAAGAGAGCAAAGCAATAATGATATGAAGCCGTGAAAACTCTTGAATTTCAGAAGTTCAGATGAGCTTCTGGCTTGTTGCAGGTCATATTGTTACGTAACTCTCTTTAGTGCACTTTCTGTATGGGCCCCTTTTGTCAATGTCTCCCAGACTTCAGTGTACACACAAATTACCTGCAGGCAGGCAGATCTTGGTTTTTGTTTTTTCAAATATGAGTATGAAATGTCCCATTTTCTTCCTCCTTTATTTATCAGTCACTCTCCCCTCGGCTGTGAATTTTTTCTAAACATGAATGACCTGCCCGTCACCGGAGCCTGAGCTCTGTTGGTGACACAGAAGTCAAGAAGGCATGGTCCTTGCCTTCAGGAAGGAGTAGCATGAGACCATAGTACAAGGGAGAGAAGACGATGCACAAACATGGACACTCAGACATGGGAGAGTCTGTCTGGCTATGAGGGATAGCAGACAGCCGTGACTGGTTCCAAAAAAGAATCATTAATAATAGTACAGTTCTAGGGAGACCAAAGGAAGTGTTTCATTCTTTAAGATGAAAAATAGATTTATTAACAAAGACTGAATTTGGTTGTGAACTGGAGAAATGTTCTCTTACTTTAAACTCTTTCTTTTCTTGGTTTCGTTCTTTATTTTTAAGTCCTCTATTAGTTTCGTCACATGCAATTAACGTGTTCCATTTGATATTGGGGTTAGCAATCCTCATGAACACATTAGTTCTTTTTTCTTTATTTCCATAGGTTTTTGGGGAACAGGTGGTGTGTGGTTACATGAGTAAGTTTTTAGTGGCGATTTGTGAGATTTTGGTGCACCCATCACCCAAGCAGTATACACCGAACCCAATTTGTAGTCTTTTATCCCTCACCCCGTTCCTTTTCCTCCAGAGTCCCCAAAGTCCACTATGTCATGACCCTTTGCCGCAGTAGGTCTGAGGCAGGGCCCAAAATTCTGCATTCCTAACGAGCTCTGGGACATGCTGATGCTGTTGGTTCATGGACCACACCCTGAGCAGCAAGACCTTATGTGGCACCTGTGGCTTGAGTTCCAAGAACCAGTTCCTTAGATAGGGAATCAAGATGCTTGTTTGCAATATGTAAAAAAGAAAAAGAAAATCCCAAGAAAAAGCTGATGCATAACTCTAGTATTCTCCTGTTTACTAAACTCTCTGAAATTCTTGATCTAATAAGATAAACAATATAAAAGCATTAAAATTTGTTTACTGATGCATATAACTAACAGAACCTTTATATTCAATGAAAAGCAGACCCTAAACCTTTATAGATACACCTGCTATGCACCCAGATTAGATGCAAGTATTTGCTGAACTTCTCTGATGTGTGCATGCCATATAAAAATTAAAATAACCTTAGCTCTGGTGGATTTTGATTGTAGTTACATGTAGGGAGGGTTAATTAGACCTTGGACTTCATGATGGTGACCAGTGTATAACATGGTACAGACGCTGCAAAACACTCTATTACCTTTCGCAGGTTTCCTGAATTGAATTCTTGCTCATGCACATAGAATAAACTTGCCAACATGTTGTAGCTCCTTAAAGTCTCCAAGAATGTATTTTTTTAAAATAAGTATGTTTCTAAGTCCAAGGCATACAGGAAGCATATTTTTATCAGCTTCAGGCCCCTATGCTAAGGGGCCTTAGGAAATTAAGAGATTGTAAAAGAATTTTTCATGGTCAGTGTCAATGTCTAAGTGTTACCACACATATTCTACAGCGCACTTAGTAAATAAATAGTGAATTAACTCAAATGTTCCTTGGAGAGGAAAATATTCCATAGGTTTGGCAGAAAGCTCTTGCCCGAATAGGACATCTTTGGGACCAGGGGCCTGTTGTCATTTACCAAAGGGAGACTTGGCTTGACCCTACTGGGGATGTCACTCGTGGCTTCTCAGAAAGAATCATCGATGTCATCCAAATACTTCATGCAGGCTTGGAATCGGGGCATTTTCTTTCTTTCACCCACATGCCCCAATAATGTTAAGTTATCTAACCTTCTAGCATCTCTGATTCTGGGGTATTGTGGGCTTTCTTTCCATATCATGTCTCAGACCCTTTCCCTACTTTCCATTCTCATCAGCACCCCTAACCCAGGCCCTCCTCTCCCACCTGAGAGACTGTGACAGCCTCCCACCTGCCCCTGCAGCCACAGTCTCCAACTCCCGTCCGAGCCAGTGTCTGAAGAAACTCCCTAAGCGCACTTCTGATCATGTCGCAGCTACCACCTCCAGCACCTCTCAAAGACCATGAAATTGAGAGCAGTTTTCTCCGTGCGGGCTCAGCCCAGCCATCCTCCTTGTTTTTCTGTGCCCACCTGGTGTCCGCTCCAGATCACCTCTCCGCTCCTCTCTTTGGGCGTCTCCTCTTACTATTCTCTGACCCTAGGTTCTTATCCCACCTCACACCCTCATCTTTGCCTACTGCAATCTCACGTACCTCCCAAAGTCTGTCCTTTCTCCCCGGAGCCTCTCCTGATCTCACCAAGGGAAATTATTTTCTATTCCTGAAAACCTTTTCGACCTGCAGCTCGTATCTTGTGAGGCACTGCATTCTGCCTTGTGTGACAGTGACTAGTGTGCTTGTCTTAGCCTCAGGACTAATCCATACGGTGGTCATCATAGAAGGATTTACTTCTAAGCCCCTCTGGGTCGCAGGGACGGACTTGTCCTAGACAGTGTGTGGGAGTGGGAGTGGTGTGTGTCCTTTCTGGGATGAACGTTCAACTCCTGAAGCGAGCATTCTATACCTCTCTCTTCCCCTCTCTGCAGAGGCCTTCAGTGTTTGTGCTGGTGGCTGTTTTGTCGGCCTGGTCCTTGTGTGACAATCGTGCACAGTCCCCAGCTGATATAACGCACATGTAGCACGGATGAGAGACACATTTTTGCTATTTTAAGTCATTGAGGGTTTGAGATTGTTGCCACAGTGAAACCTAGTCCCATGGGTTGTTAAGATCCATGCAGGTAGGAGTTTTGCCTTTTGACTTGAAACATCTGTGATGTTTAACACAGTGCCTGATATGTGATGGGAATCCAGAAGTTATTTGTGCAATTAAATTTAACCAAACCATGTCCAGTGTAAAACGAGAAGGCAGGAAAATCAACCAGCAGGCACTGTGGAGTCAACAGGTGCTTCTCAGCTTCATGATTTGGGCAAGTGACCCCTTCCCTCAGCTTCCTTCCCCTATTCATGAGGGGAATAACAGCACAGCCTCCATTACAGGGTTTCTGCAAGGATGCCATGACATAACGCACACACACACTCCAAACAGCCAATGCATGGCGGCTGTTATTATTACTGTTATTATGATTGGTCTCCCAGTATGAAAGTGGCATTTACTGCCGCTTAGAAGGGGGACAAAGAAGAAATATCTGGATATCAAGTAACATTAGGATTCATGTCCCAGTGGACAGGGGTGAGATGACCGGCATGGCAGCACCCCACACTGAGTCCTGTGGGGGAAGCAATGCTCAAGGAGAGACTCCCTGGCCCGCGGCCCTGGCTGCTGGCTTCCCCCAGCCCACTACCTTCAGGCAGCCCAGGTGCCCAGCTCTTCACAGTGGAAGGCAGCAGAACCCAGAAAGCTGACAGTGGTGTTCTGGAATGAGGACTCAGAGTGGCATGGTGGGCTCTTTCAGCAATCTTACTCTCCAGGACCCCAAATGTAACAATGTGTGCATTGCTACCAAAGGTGGAACACAGTTAATGTCACCAGCAGGGAAGAATAGCAAGTAAGTATGTTCATTAAGGCTAATTCATCTCCTATTTTCATCTATAATCATTTCTTAAAACCAAAGAGGTCATTATCGTCCATTACATCTTCAGTGAAAAGTGCATTTGAATTTTCATATATGGGCTGCATCTGACATGCCATGCATTCATCAGGATCCCAGACATATTTCTATATGGCTACCTGTAATCACACATAAGTCCTACCTAAACTGTGGTTGTATCTTTTAATAAAAAAAAAGCAGAACTCAAATTTCCTCCTTTGAATTTATTCCACTAATATTTGTTAGGTGCCCACCATATGCTTGGCATGGTCCCTCCCACAAGAATTCAGGCAGATGATTGACTCGGTAACTTAGGAGAGTTCTGAGAAACGGAAGAGGCTTCTAGAGGCTCTGTGGGGCTCGTGCTTGGCTCTGTTGGGTATTTTTATTGTTGATTTAGTTGAGTACAAAGAAGACATGCTTATCAAGTTTGTAGACATAGTACATCTGTTATCTTGGAGAAACAGCTCCTTTCCAGATGACACAATCAGGATTCAAAATGTTCTCAATGGGCTGACACACAGCTGAAACCATGATGAGGACCCTAATAAAAGTAAATGCAAAGTCCTCCATTTAGGTTCACAGAGGAAACTCCACAAACACAATCCCAGTGGTTCATGTGAAAAAGAGTTGTGGGTTTTTGTTGGCTATGACCTCAAAGGGTGCCAACCATGTGAGCATCTGCTACTCATTTGAGATCAGCATTGGGCCACAATGACCTTGTGTTGCATTGGGAGTATTGATTCAAATGGATGCCTTGGTCAAAGAGAGAAATTGAGGGGAATTAAGATGGTGAAGTGTCTGTAAACAGTTTAAAATAAATATTGAAAACAGAAAAATATAATAGATGTGTTAAAAAATGTCAAGCACTGTGACATGAAAACGGAGAACACAGGCCAGGCGTGGTGATTCATGCCTGTAATCCCAGCACTTTGGGAGGCTGAGGTGGGTGGATCATGATGTCAAGAGATTGAGATCATCCTGGCTAACATGGTGAAACCCCGTCTCTACTAAAAATACAAAAATTAGCTGGGCATGGTGGCGCATACTTGTAGTGCCAGCTACTCAGGAGGTTGAGGCAGGAGAATTGCTTGAACTGGGAGGTGGAGATTGTAGTGAGCCGAGATCGCACCACTACACTCTAGCCTGGCGACAGAGAGAGACTCCATCTCAAAAAAAAAAAAAAAAAAAAAAAAAAAAAGAACACAGGTTCTGCCTGTTGCAGAGCCTTGATGTCAATTTAGCAGGAAGCCCACCTTAAAACAGATGCTCCAGTGGATAACGGAAGCCTCATAACAGATGGCTCCAGCCACAGGGCACCTGAGCGGGACTGAGCTTCTCCTCTTCTTGTGGTGTCAGCTTTCATGACCGAGCATGTCAGCATCCCCCAGAAATCTACGTGAGACACATCGGCTTTCAGGCTTTCACCTTGTCCTCTGCCCTCGCTGGCTCTCAGAGTCTTGAATAGGGTAGACTGTCATGAGATTTTCGGTTTTCTTCTAAGAACACACTTCTAATTTTATAATGGAAGGCAGTGCGAAAAATAGAATTTGCCTCAAATGCATATGCCCTACAACCGCACTGGATACAAAACACAGATTTACGCAACCCAAAAGGGTAACATATACAAGAGCCTTTAGCTCTCTTGCCAATTTAGCAACCAGACCTTGCCATGGTACGTTATAGGCACAAGATGCCATGACTGGATCATCTGCTGCTGTTGGGGAAATGGGGATGGACGGGTGACCATTTCCTGTAGCCTTCTCCAAGCTTCCACATCCCAGCCTGCTGGACAACAAAATTAGTTGAAATTCCAGTGGGAAGGAAGTTTATGTGGCTCTTTTTCCCCGTATAATAGATGCTCTGTCGAGTCATGTGTGTCGTGCTGTGACAATTCATTCCTGCACTTGTGACAGGACCGCCGGCTGATTTCACTATGCTCAATTAGGAGAAAATGCATATTTTAATCTGCCCCGTGGTGAAGTACCACTTTGCTCGGTGGCCTTGGCAGACCAGCCATTTAACCATTTAGGAGGTAGAAGCTTCTACTCCAGCCCGTCATGTCCCTGCCAGCAGCCTCTCTAGTCTCATTTTGTTGCCAACACGTCCCACGTTTCAAAGGACAGACAATTAAAGGCCACTCCATCACTCTCCCAGCCACCGTGCTGCAGCCTGGCCTCTTCGGCAGTGGCTGCCACCCTGGCTGCTGGCAATGGGTTTAGTGCAGTGTCTGGAGGGGCAAGTGCCTCCCTCCCTCCCCAGCCTGCGGATGGAGAGCCCAGCATGGAAGCCTGCACGGAGCCTTTCTGCTCCTCTCCCCCCTCCCCGCCCCGGCTTCAGGGCCTGCCTTCTTTAGAACTGGAGGGGTGGTGCCAGCTGCCAGCTCAGCTCTGGCATTGGAGACCAGGTCCATCCTGGGATGCCCATGAGAGCAACTTCTTGAACTGGCCATGCCCACACCATCTCCTCACCGCAGCCTCCACCCCCTGTTGAGAGCAAGATTCTGCTTTTTGTTTGTGTGTTTTCTGATGCATGAGCTGATCCCTTGAGACATTTCTTCCTTTCCTTCTATTCCGCCTTCCTTCTCCCTCGGGCCAGTGCAGACACTCCATGCCTGCACTGAACGGTGCATCCAACGCTCAGACCTGGAATTTTGTCTTGGAGCCTCCACTAACTGACTTCAGTTATTTGACCTCTCTAAAGTCATAAGTGTTCTCATTTTCCGAGGGGAAGAATAACAATCCTCGCCTCATTGGCGTCTGAGGATGACACACGCAGACGCCTAAAGGGCTAATGATGACTGAGTTCTTTCCTGTGCTCCCAGAAGGCACTGGGACAAGCTCATGGTCTCATTTAATTCATGCAAACATCCCATAATGATCCCCATTTTACAAAGGTGGAATGTGACCCTCAGAGGAGTCAACAACCCCAGGGAGCTGGTGAAGGGCTGAGCTCGGTGCTGGGGGCAGAGGTGAGGGCTGCATAAAGGTTAGCTCCATTGTCTCCCAGATCCCAAGGAGGTCCGAACTGGAGATGAAGCTGGACCCCCAGGAGGGTGGAATCCCACAGCGACCAAGCCCAGAGCCCTTGAGACATTTCTGGGTAAATGAACTGATCCCTTGAGACATTTGGTGGGTAAAATGTCCATAGGCTCTTCTCAGAGCCAAGCACTTTGCTCTTCCTATTTCAAAACTAGAAGAATCCCCTGATTTGTAATTGTCCCTGATTTTTTTAACCAGTTCTTCTCGGATGGTTTCCTCTAACTGCAGCTGACAGCCCAGGGTGAGACTCAAGCCGACAGCCCAGCCCAGACCCAGATTCTCTGGGTTTCTGTTTATGGAGCCTAGTCATTGAACCCTCTCTGTGAACCTAAGGGCCACTACCAGACAGTGGGGTGGGGACCAGACAGTCGTCAATTCTGTGCTAGATTCTCCCACATCTGATGCTTTTACAGAACCTGTGACTTGGTGCTTCAAGGCCCCTCCCTCCACTAAATCACAGCTGCTTGGGGGCAGGGGAGGCACCCGCCGCAGGACCTGGGGCTGTTTTTCTAAGAGGGGATCACAGGCACGCACCAGCCTTCCTTTCCTCCTCTGTCCCCTCCCCACTTTACCTCTCCCTTGTTCCAGCAAAGCAGCATTAAATGATCAGGCATCCCTGGAGGAGTCCTGGGGTCCCATTTATAAGGCTGAAGAGGAGAAACCAGCATCAGACCCACCAGCACCCGCCCCGAAATGGCGGAGCCTTCCCACAGGGCCTGGGCCAATGGGCTGAGCCCTGTAGGCCGTCATTTTCTCCTGGCTCCACAAAGCTTCCCTCTAGAGATGAGTGTGTTCCATTCTTCCCGGCTGCAAGGTGAATTTTCATAGCTGCACGGCCTTTCCTGTAAGACCTGAAACTCTCTCCGACTTGTAACACTCTTCCCTGCTCTGGAGCTGCCGCACATATGTCACACATGTCCGAGTGCAGATGTATGAGTTGGCGTGGGGGCGAGAGGAGTTCCGCACCCGGCCTGTAGAAGGCCTCTCAGCACCACCCCAGAGCCTCACAACCCAAGGCATGTTCCCCTGTGGAGGTCCCTGGCTTCCTGAGGAAACATTGCTGCAGCCCCAGCTAGCAGACACCCCTTCAGAGCTACTTTGGATCGTCTCATTTCTTGTTCCCTTTGTCCATTGTGTGATTTTTTCTCTTCTAAAAACTGGCCAGGAGCAGTGGCTCACGCCTGTAATTCCAGCACTTTGAGAGGCCGAGGTGGGTGGATCACGTGAGGTCAAGAGTTCGAAACCAGCCTGGCCAACATGGTGTAACGCCGTCTCTACAAAAAATACAAAAAAAATTAGCTGGGTGTGGTGGTGCATACCTGTAGTCCCAGCTACTTGGGAAGCTGAGGCAGGAGAATCGCTTGTACCCAGGAGGCGGAGGTTACAGTGAGCCGAGATCGCACCATTGCACTTCAGCCTGTGTGATAGAGTAAGACTCTGTTTCAAAAGACATAAAATTAAATTAAATTTTAAAAAAAAAGTTAATGTGAGGCATTGCTCTGCTAGAAAGGGGAAGAAAGGAGAAAACGCGGGCTGGAGTCATGGACACTTGAGCCAAGTCATCTCGTGCGGCCTGCACCCAGAATGCCCAGAGCTGGATTAATGTGCTGCTTTCACCACTTAAAATTCTGAAAACTTTGTAAACAAGGGGTCCCACAAATTGTAGCTGGTCCTGGAGAGAACAAACGTTTGTTGAGCACATTCTACTTTCTAGGCCAATGGCTAGCAAACTTTGCTGCATGTTGGAATCACCTGGGGACACCTTAAAAATCCTGCCGCCGGGCCACGCTCCAGACAATGAAGTGGAATGTCTGGTGGTGGAAGACAGGCCTCAGGATTTTCCAAAGATCCCAGGTGTTAGGATTCCCAGGCGGCGCCACTGGGAACCACTGCTGCAGGCGCCCTGTGATAAGAGGTGTTAGGTAGGACTCATACTGCCCAGATAAGGACACTGAGGTCCAGGGAGGTAGAGCAGCGTGCCCAAACCCACTCCCTGCTGTGGGAGGTGTCAGGGTACCTGACTCGACACCCCAGTTCTTTCCACTTAACCCCATGACTTAAGCCAGCCTGCTCTGCCCTTAAATTTGGCCATTCTTAAATTCTGCTAGTTTCTGAGTAAAATGGCAAGGTATCCATGCCTTTCCACTCTACTTCTAAGCATTTCTTGGGATCTTGCCCATAAAAGGGGGACTTTTGCATGCACTGTCCACACGCACACAGAATTCTGTGTGGGACGTGCGGGCAGACATCCAGAAACTTCCCACGCCCAGCCAAGCCGCAACCACCTGGCCTGTTTCTGTGTTGTGGAGACATTTTCAAGCGCTATCCCTGGCCGAAGACTGCCACCCTCTCAGGGGAGGGCACCTCCTTTCAGCGAAAGTCATCTGGCCTGTTGGAGAGCACCCTGCATTTGCCCTTCAGGGGGCGCCACCTTCCACCTCCCTGCATCTGTGCGTTCAGAGCCCCTGAGTCTGTAGACATGGGAGGATCGATGCTGCTCCCGAGCCAGCACCATCCACAGATGCTGTTTTTCATTTTTGTCTTTTTCCCAAACACAGACTTTTGTCCAAGCGTGCAGGATTTCCTTTCCTCCACGTTCACCTCCTCTGTGCCCACGTCCTATCTCAAGCCCTGGCCGGCTTGCTGCAGGGGCTGCAGGTGGGGTTGAATTTGGAAAGAGAAGGGGATGTTTGCTTGCAAATCCTGGAAACATCAGCTGGAGGCTCCTGGTGTTTGGGGAGACTCACCTGCTCCCACCAGGAAGCGCCACGGTCTCCTGGCTAGCAGAGTGCCAACTTTAGGGAGAAAAACGTGAATGTGGCCACTGCTTCCCCACCCTCTGCCTGCAAAGAGGTCCATGGCCTCTGGTAGATGGAGGCCCTCAAGCACCTGTGGAGGTTTAGGTGGTTTTGTTTGTTTGTGTGTTTGTTTTTTGAGACGGAGTCTCACTCTCACCCAGGCTAGAGTGCAGTCGTGGGATCTCGGCTCACCGCAACCTCTGCCTCCTGGGTTCAAGTGATTCTCCTGCCTCAGCCTCCCAAGTAGCTGAGACCACAGGTGCCCGCCACCACGCCCAGCTAATTTTTTGTATTTTTAGTAGAGATGGGGTTTCACCATGTTAACCAGGATTATCTGGATCTCCTGACCTCGTGATCCACCCGCCTTGGCCTCCCAAAGTGCCAGGATTATAGGTGTGAGTCACTGTGCCTGGCCGGTTTAGGTGTTTTTTTAAAAATCAGCTTTAAATGTCACATGACAACTTTCTTCCCACAAGTCTATAAGCGGCCATGTTTCCCCAAAGGGTTGCTTAGTTGTTAAAAATCACATTGCTATTTCTCAGGTAGAATTGTCCTCCACTAAATATTTCTGACTGTCCAAGTAACAGTGCAAGGACTCAACCGACCTCTCCTGGTCCAGGCTGAGGCCAGAGCATGGAAGGCGTCCTTGCACCCTGGTAGGCCAGTGCACGCATCCTTTACTCTTCGTGTTAAGAAAAATAGATGCTTCTTTAGGAGTTGTATGTGTGTGCCTCTCCCTGGGTTGGTATGTGCTCTGGCTTTTCACCTGACTGAGGGAGATTGACAGTGTGATGGGTGGAGCTCCTCTCTAGAATGTTCTAGGTTTCTGGCCAGGTGCAGTGACTCACACCTGGGGGAGACTGAAGCGGGAGGATCACTTTGAGGTCAGGAGTTTGAGACCTGCCTGGGCAACACGGCAAGACCTTATCTTTACAAAAAATTTTTAAAATTACCCAAGCGTGGTGACCCATGCCTATAGTCTCAGTTACTTGGGAGACTGAGGCAGGAAGATTGCTGGAGCCCTGGAGGTCTAGGCTACAGTGAGCTGTGATCATGCCACTGCACTCCAGCCTGGGTGACAGAGAGAGACCCTGTCTCAAAAAAAAAGATTTCTAAAACCTTTGTCACCTTGTCTTTGTTACAATGCAGGTTGCACACCTTTGTGTCCCATCACAATTTAACCAAAATATGCCCTGTGGAAGATTCCACAAGGCCACATCTAATGGAAGCAATGAGCACAGTGGCATTAAACTCAAAGGTGTCTGACACATTTGCTAACAAATGTCCTCCTCTGAGTCCATGGGGAGAGGTGTGTGGATGGAGGTCTCGGGTTTTATTATTCCCACAGGTAGCTTTAATAGTCAGAATCAGCCATCAGATGTTTTTCCCAGATAGGCTGGTAATGCAGTAAGTAGAATTTAATGCAATTGAAAAGAAATCCAACAGACTCCAATCTAAAGAATGTCATTTTAGGAAAATAGCAGCGACTTACAATTTACTGCCCCTAAATTGGAAAATCAGTTTTAGAACATTGTAAACTTTTAATTGTATGCAGCCTGAAAATAGGTTTAAAACAGAAAGAAGGGGAAGGAGAGCTCACAGTCACTGAACACTGCGCCTGTGCCAGGCACAGTCTTATGATTTCATTTCACCCTTGCCACAGCCAGATGAGATTGGAGTTCCTTCCTCTGAGTTATAAATGAGGACACCGAGGCTCAGCAAGGAAAGCATCTTGCTCAAGGTCACTGGGGAGAAAGTTGCAAGGTTTGGACTTCAAGTCAGGTCCATCTGGCTACAAAACCTGTAATCTTTGTTTTGTTTTGTTTTTCAAGACAGGGTCTCGCTCTGTCTTCCAGGCTGAAGAACAGTGGCATGACCTTGGCTCACTGCAACCTCCGCCTCCTGACTTCAAGTGATTCTCCTGCCTCAGCCTCCTGAGTAGCTGGGATCACAGGCGCCCACCATCACACCCAGCTAAATTTTGTAATAGAGACAGGGTTTCACCATGTTGGCCAGGCTGGTCTCAAACTCCTGACCTCAGGTAATCCACCCGCCTTGGCCTGCCTAAGTGCTGGGATTACAGGCATGAGTCACTATGCCTGGCCAAAACCTGTAATCTTTGAATCCACCATGAAACGTCTGCCTGGAAACATTTCCTTTCTTCCACAAATGGACCCCCATGACTGCCACTTAGGTGGTTCCAGAAAACGGTGGCTGCTTCTGCCTCCCTGTGGTTCAGATCCACTCATGGCATGTGAAACATGCTCACTGCCGTGGGAGTGGGACAAAGGAAGTCTTGGGAAGGTGCAGGTCCCTTCTTTCCAAATTGCATCCTAAGAGATGTCACTTTCATCAGCTCTTCCAGAGCATATTTGGAAAGCCAGTTTTATTTATGTATTCTTTTTTTTCTTTTTAATTTTAGGTTCAGGGGTCCATGTGCAGGTTTGTTACGTAAGTATATAGTGTGATGCTGAGTTTTGGGCTTCTAATGATCCCATCTCACAAGTAGTGTACAGAGGACCTGATAGGTAGTTTTTCAACCCTTCCCTCTGCCTGCTCCCTTTGTGGAATCCCCAGTGTTTATTTCTCCCATCTTTGTGCCTGTGTGCACCCAATATTTGGCTTCCACTTATTAGTAAGAACATGTGATAGTTTTCTGTTTCTGCATTAATCCATTTAGCATAATGGCCTCCAGCTGTACCCATATTGTTGCAAAGGACATGATTTCATTCCTCTTTACAGCTGCGTAGTATTCCATTGTAGCATATGCACCACATTTTCTTTATCCAGTTCACCATTGATGGGCACCTGGGTTTACTCCATGTCTTTGCTATTGTGAATAGTGTTGTGATGAACATAGGATAAACACAGGTGTCTTTTTGATAGAATAATTTGTTTTCCTTTGAGTGTATACCTAGTAATGGGATTGCTGGGATGAATGGTAGTTCTATTTTTAGTTCTCTGAGAAATCTCCAAACTGCTGGAAAGCAAGTTTTAATACACAAATACCCTCTTTCCCCACCTACAGAACCTTGACCTCCTTTCTAGATTGATCTCTGCTAATCACCCTCCCACTCCCCCAACCCTGGCTTGCACTAGACTTGTTTGCTATTCCCTGGTAAATCTCATGAGCATTGGCTGAAGTAGTTTCTCTTTTCTGAAATGCTCTGACCCTCTGTACCTAGCTACGCTTTTCTCCAGGCAGCATTTATGAGGCCGGTGTTGTCTGAGTGTCCTTTGTGGCCAGGCAGGACAGAGCAAAGGCGAAATGCTGATATATGCTGAACAAGACACCATTCTAGCCTCACAGATAGTCCAGCAAATTGGAAGACCAGCGTCATCCATTCTTACACCTTGCATCTTGTGTTTGCATCTTTTTGGTACCTTTGTCCCTTGTGTCTGGCTTTGAAGTTAGGATGGGTCTGTCTGCCCTCCACGTAGGGAGTTAGAGCAAGTTTCATGTTGCACCTCACAGAGCCCTGCACAGGGATTTGAGAATGGTAGGCCTCCAGGGAATGTTTTGTATCCAACTACATGATTCAGGGGGCACAAACATTTCTCCCTGGCTCTGTGAGAGTCACAGCTGAGAAGCATCCAGAAAGTGTAGCTCTGGGTGTGGATGACTAATCAGGCTGCATAAATAACAAAAGCCCTCTCGTCCCACAGTAGGTTATTCGGAATTGTACCTTAACTTCAGTCCATTTTGCTCACATAGACCAAAAAGTAAAGCCCAAGAAAGGACAATTTGCAAAACAGTGGTGCCAAGGTCATTTGTTTGCAACCTGATGCTCTGTAGGAAGTGAGAGGACGAGAAGCACCAGTGAACACAGGGCCTTCCCTCTCCTCTGCAGGTGCACCCGGCAGCACGGGAACATGTCTCTGGGGGCAGCCATAACCCTGGGTCTGGAAGGCTTTGAGGGAGGTGTCCATTCAGCCCAGGCTCTGAGGAGAAGAGCGCCATTGGCACCACCTGGCACCCAGCCGCTAAACTTCACAGCGCCTACGCCCCCAAGTGAGTCATGTTAAATCACGGCCCACGGCTTCCTGGACACAAGCGGAAAGGACTGGGCCAGAGGGAGAGAGGGAGCCCCATGTTTCTTTCATTTCATCCTCTTTTACCTTCTGATTATTGTTTCTAATGGCTCCTTGATGAAATAAACCATTCATCACACACACCCTCTTCTTAGGCTTTCCTCCTTCCAAGTGAGGAACATGGACAGGGCTTTCTCAGGGAGCTTCTAGGACCCAGCTGCCTGCTCTCCTCGGGAGAGCACACCAGTTCTGTCATGGCCCTCTGTGGTATGGGCACAGATAGCATTCCCTGCCAGGCTGCCGTGGTATTTTCATCCAGAAATGGCACTGATCGGAGACTGAGTGAGGAAACAGACCCCCATCTTTTGAGGATCTGTGGACCCAGTCAGCTCTAGAAGATCAATAGCTCAGCCAATGCACAGCTAAAAACACCCTGCCACAGGGGGCAGGGACTGAAGAGGGAGGGGTGAGTTCATTAAGGGAGGGGGTGAATTCATTAAGGGAGGGGTGAGTTCATTAAGGGAGGGGTGAGTTCATTAAGGGAGGGGGTGAATTCATTAAGGGAGGGGGTGAGTTCATTAAGGGAGGGGGTGAGTTCATTAAGGGAGGGGTGAGTTCATTAAGGGAGGGGTGAGTTCATTAAGGGAGGGGGTGAGTTCATTAAGGGAGGGGTGACTTCATTAAGGGAGGGGGTGAATTCATTAAGGGAGGGGTGAGTTCATTAAGGGAGGGGTGAGTTCATTAAGGGAGGGGTGAGTTCATTAAGGGAGGGGATGCCAAAGGAGATGGAATCCCAGAGGGCCTGGAAATGACCTTTTCACTTCAGTTGACTCAGATCTGGGCTTCTTGAGATTTCTGTAAGAACTGCTTGGAAAAAACTCAGTTGCTACACAAAGTTCTCCTTTCCACACCTAATACTATTGGTGGCTCTGACTCTTAAGTGTTTATGGCAGGCTAAGTATTGTACATACACCATCTCATCAGTCCTCATGGCAGCACAGATGGGGACACTTCATCCTTGTATTCTAGAGAGGACTCGCCCTAGGCCACATAGCTAGAAAGTAGGAAACTTGGGACCCCAACCTGGGCCTCCTTGCCTCCAAAACCTAGCAGGATATTCTTGCACTAGACACACAAAGCAGTTATGCCTTTCAGGCTCTGGACTTTATGATAAAATTCTAAACCTAGTCTCAGGCAAAGCAAACATTTGGTCTGCTGTGTTTCCTGTCTAACCTAAAAAGGTGCCTGCTATGGAAGCTAATTTACCAGAGCCCTTGCTATGGCAGTCTTGCTATACCGGCAGATTCACGCCCTGATGAGATTACTGTCTATGATGAAAGTTGATTCAAGGTCTTGGGATCGCTTTTTGCACTCTACCCAGCTTTATTAGCAGGGAGTGTTGTCAGGACACATGGCCGGTGCTTCATATAACCTAGTAACACAGAAGGAGGGAGCCCCTTAACCAGTCCCCCTGAGCGAGCCCGCCTCCTGCAGGGACACTGCTGTGTGTCTCATAAATTCAGCCATTGTGTCTGCGAGCGCCTTGGCTGTAGCTGGTTTTATGAGATATCACGGTGCTGTGTCGTGCACCTGTGTAGCTGAGAGCAGAATGTTCGCTGCAGAGATGGAAAAAAACAGCCACTGGAAGGGATATAAGCGCAGTCCCCTTTTGTTAGCAATGAAAGTGGAGCACATGGCCTGGAGTAACTTTCTGAAAGATCATTGAAAGAAACTCACAAGTTTTTACTTTATACCCATATCCTTTAATCTTTTGGCTAAAATTTCATGTACCCAATGAAGCAACCAGATTTGTTTTGCTTCCCACCAGCCAAGATGTTAACCAGACCCTTCAGCTTTCCCTCTGCTCTCTGCCTTTAACCTGGGCCAATTAGGTTGGGAACTACACTGCAGCATGGCCTCAAAAAAACACACTTGTCAGAATTGTCCTTCGAATGCTGCTGTTCTCCCGTGGGAATCAGAAATCCCAGGGCCTGCATGCTTAACCCTTTCCACACCATGGACACGCCTCAGGTTCTAAAGAGCAGAGCATGTCACACAGGCAGACCATGACCTTGGTTCATAATCTTGAAGGCCAGCTTCAGGGATGCCCACGTGGAGAAGAGAAAATGAGCAGAGAACAAGTGTGCTCACAGCCCTTGTGAGAATCAGGGGTAACTGTGCCCACCTGGGGGGCTTTTCTGAAGACGCTGACTCAGAGCCGACTACGATAGGGGAGGGGTCTTGTTTTCTCAGGTGGCTTATCTCTGCCTCTGTTTCTCCAACGGATCAGAGTGAAAGATGTAGCCCACAGTGCTGCTCACGATTTCAGAGGAGAATTGAAAGTGAGGAAGAATGGAATATTCACAAGTGTCTACTTGTCAACAAAGCATGCCAGGTGTGTTCTGTTATCTCCGGGGATCAGCAGCTTTCTGTAATCTCCTTTTATGCCTTTTATTCACTCTAATCACAAGGACTTTACAAGAGGCCCTCCTTGACCCCAGGCATGAGCTCGGCCCTTTATTTGCAGTGTCACTTCCACCTTGTGTGAGAGAGCTGCCAACTGTGCCGGGGTGGCCTCGGGGTGATGAAGGCTGCGTCCAGGGAAGGGGAAACATGGTCAGACAGCAGGCTCTCTGAACTCACCTTTCTGGACAAAGATCTTTCCAAGCGTTGTGCATGCCTCCTTCTTTTCTTTCCCCTTGAGCTGCCCAGGTTTCACAGCCAGTTATAAAGCAAAGAGCCTCACCTGGCTTTGAGACCACTTCCCCTTGGCCCAGCTCAGTCTGGTCCTCAGGTAAGTGCATGTTATGTCTCCAGACTGTTCCAGAGAGGGTGACTGACTGTTCCAGTTTGCCAGGACTCTCCTGCCTGGGAGACCTCCCAGCGTGGGGCAGACTGGGACCATCAGTCACCCCAGCAGGGGACAGCAGGGATCCCCTGGCTGTTCCTTTAGCAACCTGAGCGGCTCACTTGGGAGGCTGCATGGCCGAGCAGGCGAAGCACTTACAGTGGAAGCGAGGCCTGTGATGCTGTCAACTTGCTTCTTAACCCTAGGTCAGTCAATTACTTTCCCTGTGTTTCAATTCTTTTTGCCACCTGTACGGTGGGAATAATACCTATTTGTCCAATTCCTAGGATGCTGTGAGAATTAAATTACATAGTAGCTGCAAAATAATTTGGCTTTCTTGGAGTTGGACGCTGCCTGAACCTGAGTAAAATGTGCACTTCTTAATGGCTTCCATCTCTGGCCAAGCTGCCTTGGGACTAGAACAAATCATCTAAGTACCAGTTTCCAGCCTAAAACAGCATGAGGACAAGGCCAGGAGGCCACAGCAAGACTGAAATCAGAACCCACAAGGATTGCGTGGAGATGCTGCAGTGCCACCACCGCCCACCGGCCGGAGCCCCCAGCACAGGTATCACGGGGTTCTAGCGGGTGTTGGTGGGGAGAGGGAACAAAGGTCTGAGTCACAGAAATCCTTACTACAATGATAGTCATGACGGGTAGATGACAGTGTTGTACCTGACCCTCTACTCTGTTCATCTATTTGGTACCTTATATCCGGAATGTTTGGGACACATGAACACATGTGAGTGAGATTGAGGCCTCTGTCTGTCGCTTCCTATACACACGCACACACATGTGTGTCTCTAAGAGAAGCACGAACAAACCCCACCCATGCTCCTGCTTTCCTGGACCCCTCCGGACATGGCTTTGTGGCTGCTCCTCCCCGTGCACAGCAATGACAGTCTTTCAATCCTAAGTCCGGTTTGCTCCTGCCTCGGGGCTTCCACACTACTTCTTTTCTGCCTGGAACATTCTTCCTCCAGATCTTTCTGTGGCTGGCTCCTTCTTGTTGTTCAGGTCTCGGCTAAAATCTCACCTCAGTGGAGAGGTTGTTCCCAACCACCTGCTCCATCTGGAGGAGCCGCATCTTATGTTACTTTCTTTCACATTGGAGTTTAGTCATCAAACCACTTATTACTCCATGCTACTTTTGTTTGCTTATTTTCTAACTTCTTCCTGTGATAAGACAGCCAGGTGTCTCCTACTAGCCATCCTCTCCTTCCTCCCTGGTCACAGAGCCCTGGATTTTAGCCAGGCATGTGTTCACCCAGAACAAGAAAGCATGTCCCAGCTTCCCTGGCCTGAGGTGTGGTCGCATGACTCAGCTCTGGCTTATCGGATGTAAGTGGAAGTGTCCTTGGAAGGAGGAGGCGCACTCGTTCTATCCCCTTTCCTCCTTCCTGTCAGGGGAACGTGAACGTGATTGCTGGAACTGAAGCAGCCATGTTGGTCTCTGAGGTGAAAGCCTCATGTACAGGAGAGCAGGGCATAGACAATAAGGATCCTAAAAGCCCTGGCTCATGTCTTTCTGGACTTCTTTCATGGTAGAAAGAGATGAAGTTCTAACTTGTTTAAGCTATTGTTATGTTGGGTCTTTTGTCATTTGCAACTAAACCAATGCTCACTAATGCCTGTCCCTCCCTCTGCCCACCCTTGGCCGTGCCTGTCACCTCACAGAACATGAGCTCTGTAAAGTCAGGGTCCCACCTGCCTTGTTCACTGCTGTAGCCCCAGCACTAGAGCAACACCTGCAATAATAGTCATTGGGTAAATGCTTATTCAATGGATAACTTGCTGGTTTCTCTTCATATTTAATTTCTTCCCTCTACTGGCTCCTTTCCCTCTCAGCATTGTGTTATTTTAGTTCTCTTTTGACCTCCCTCAAATCCTCTCTTCCCTGTGTCCCTGAAAAGTAGACATTTTCCACATTTATGTCCTTGGCTGAGGTGGAAAGAACTAGGCACTTCCATGATGATATTTGCATTCCAAAAAACCCTTTCAAGAGAAGCTGCCCCTACCACAGCCCACTTCCGGCCATGTTTAATTCTATATGCTCCCATCCCACCCTGATTGGACTGCAACAGCCAATAAGTAGGCTTGTCAGGAGCCTATGTCATTGCCTGGTCTAGAAGAATGAACTGTACCAAAGAGAGTCCCTCTATCAGGAATATTTCCTCATTTTGATTTTAAGTTTGCTTTATATGAAAAATATTCATAAACATTTAAAAGAAAAATCACTCCCCCAATTATATAAGTTATTAAAAACATACACGGACATGAAATTCTTACCCCTTCCCCTTCCCAGGCCTGAGAAATCTTGTTCCCTTGACATAGTCAGCGTCAGCAGTTAGTATGTTATTTTCCTGATTTTATCCTTTTATTTAAGAGGCATCTAAATATACACACGTGTTTACACACATCCCCCTCACAGACACACACTTGTCTTCTACATACTGGTCTGCAGTGTAGAATCTCTCTAGGCCCAGAACTGCAGCTCTGCCAGGGACTGCTCCTAAACTTTGAACGAATGTCTGCTGACATACTCCATAATCTCCCCACTGATGCAATATTCAGGATGTCACAGCGAACAGTCTTAGATATGTAGATTTACAAACCTGAAGACAGTTACTGAAAAGTGGGATTGCTAAGTCAAAGAGTATGCATTTAAAAAATTTTAAATAAATGTTACCAAATTAATATCCAAAATGGTTATAGCAGGTTTAAATTCCACTCCCATATATAAGGATTTCTATTTTTCTTACACTCTGTTTAGCACTAGCCATTGCCATACTTTTAAATTTTGGCCAATGAGCTAATAAAAGAATAGAATCACATGACATTTTAATTTGCACATTATCATATGCTGGCAAAGTTGCCTCCGAGATTCAAGATTGAAGGATGTGGAGAGAGAGGCCGTGAGATACGATGCGCATTTTGAGGGAGAGGCCAATTGAGAAGGAGAAGGGTGGTGGTGCAGTGAAGACCAGGAGGGAGAAGCTATGGGAAGTGAAGAGCCAGGAGGGGAAGGAAGAATGTCTGTGGTGGGGCCAGGGGACCCAAGCAGCATGGGTGGAGGTTGAGGCACGCTGTTGATGGAGCTGGGGATGAGGCTGTGCCCATATCGGCTGGTGGCTCTGGTGAGGTCTGGGAGGCCAAGTAACCTTCCAGCTCATCCTCATCCTTGTGTCACCTCCCAGCTTCCTGTTTCACATTTCTGTTGGCAGGGAGGACATCTTCAACAGAGTCCAGCTGGCACCTCAATCCTAACGTGTCCAAAGGAACCTGGCTTTCCATCTATCCCCAAATGGATCCCTCTAGATTTTCCTGTTTCTCTGAATGACTCCCACCATGCTCCTGGTCACAGGGACCTGGAACTGTGGAGACATTTTCCTCTCTCCTCTTGAATCTGCTCTTATTTAATATTTTTATTTTATTTTAAATTGTGACTCAAATAGACGCAGAATCACCATGATGACCATTTCTAATGCGCAGCTTGGCAGTGTCAAGGACCCTTTGCTGCCGCGTAGCCCATGTCCAGCGCGCCTTTCATCTGGCATGACTGGAATGCTGTGCCCATCGTGCAACTTTCCCTTCCCTCTCCGGAAAGACATCTTCAACCCCCCAGCTACTCTGTCCAGCAACCAAGGACGAGGGTCAAGTACATCTGTACCTGCAGGACCTGGTACTGGACCTGCCATGTACTTGAACTCATGCCATTTATTCCTACTTCTCAAACAACCACCTGGTGGTTCCTCTGAGGAGACCGAGGCCCATGGCAACCTCTGGGAGGGGCAGACCCTGGGAGTCTAAGGGTGCCCGTGTCCTGATCTTGGATCCTTGCTTTCTCAGGTCCACCTCATCTTGTACCCTGTTGTGACCCTCCAGGCCCACCCTCTGCTGCCTGCATGCACAGTAGGGGCCCTGGGCCGCTTTTCTCCTACCGTGCTCCCCTTCCTGCTCCCTGTAGCTGCTGCCGTCAGCCTTGCTGTCCCTGCTCTGGCCACATCACCCCTCCTTCCCCGTGTTTCTCTGTTTCTCCGCACAGGCCTTGCATTGCACACTCCCGGTGAAGTTGGAGCCCTTGGCCGGGCGTTTGAATCCTCCCAGCCATAGCTCTGACGGCCTTGCCGGCTACCCCCTTCTCTGCTGTTGCCACCAGCTCTGCCTTCATTTCCTGCCTCTGTACCTTTGCTTTTCCTGCTGCTTTTGTCCCAAATGTTCTTCTCCACTCCATTCCCCAAAAGCCACGTCTGTTTTTCTTTGCCATTGCCTCGCCAGAAGGCCCAGGCCTAAGACGCAGTAGGTGCTGTATACATTTTTATGGAACGAGTGAGTGAATGAATGGTGCGATCCTTCCTCTCCTGTAAGGCTCCGTCTGAGCTGCCTCCTCCTTGGGGAAACCTTGTGTGCCCCCTGCAGGCTTGGATGTCCTCATTTGTACTTCATTTGTTCCTACCTTTTCATGTTCTGAACTGAATTAATTTTAGCTACTTGTCTGAGCTTCTGAATTAGATTGTGAGCTCCTTGGGGTAGAAGCAATGTTTTTAGTTTTCAATATGTACATCCATCTCCCTTACATACACACACACACGCGCACACACACACACATGCACACACACACGCACACACGCATGATGCTGCACACGAGCCTGTGGGCACAGCAGTGGACACTCCGTATGTGTCAGTTGGCGTGGCCGGAGCCAGTCAACAGTAGTCATCTGACCCTGTGCTCTTTCTGCAGGCACTGGAGCTCCTTCCCCCCTCTCTACCCCGTCCCAGCTCTGGCTCCCATTTCTCCATCATGCGGCCGGGGTAGCATTGCCAACTGGCATCCACAGGCAGGAGGATGGTTCACGCTGGCTGTCATGCTATCAGCCTTCCCCACACCGCACAACACATAGAGGATGAAAATGAGTCCCTGCAAGAACCCTGCATTTCTATGTCAGAGAAAGACAGTCAGCCAAGAATACTGCTAAGATGTCCAATGCAGGCCAGCGCGGTGGCTCGCGCCTGTAATTCCAGCACTTTGGGAGGCCGAGGTGGGCAGATCACGAGGTCAGGAGATCGAGACCATCCTGGCTAACACGGTGAAACCCCGTCTCTACTAAAAATACAAAAAATTAGCTGGGCATGGTGGTGGGCGCCTGTAGTCCCAGCTGCTCAGGAGGCTGAGGCAGAAGAATGGTGTGAACCCGGGAGGCGGAGCTTGCAGTGAGCCAAGATCGCACCACTGCACTCCAGCCTGGGCAACAGACCAAGACTCCTTCTTAAAAAGAAAAAAAGATGTCCAATGCGAACCTGGCTTCTGATGGAGTAATGATGGCAAGTATTTAGGGTGCTCTCCCGAGACACCAGACACTGGGTTAGGCACCTGCATTCCCCCATTTAAACGCCACTCCCCCACTGGCCCTGGGTTAGGACCAGTGTGGTCTCCAGTTTACAGCTGAGGAGTGAGGCAGAGCAGGGTAGGGTAGCGCCCAGATCACACAGCTGCTGAGCAGCAGCACCGAATTCAAACCCAGGACTGTACGCTTGGGCTCCACCCTCTGCTCCAAAGCATCCTGGCAGGTAGCAGAGAAAGCTGTCTTGGGCAGCACATCGTCCTGACCATGGGTTTTACAATGAGGAAACTGAGACCCAGGTGGAGATAGGGAGTCACTGAACAAGCCTCACCTGTCCCTGTAGAGCAGGCACCAAACCCAGGTGTGTTAGGCCATTTTTGCATTGCTGTAAAGAAATACCAGAGACTGGGTAATTTCTAAGAAAATAGGTTTAATTGGATCACAGTTCTTCAGGCTGTACAGGAAGCATGGCAGCATCTGCTTCTGGGGAGGCCTCAGGGACATTTAGTCATGGCGTAAGGTGAAGTAGGAGCAGGCAGTTCACATGGCAGAGCAAGAGTGGGGTAGGGGGAAGGTGCCACACTCTTAACCATATCTCACGAGAACTCACTATCATGAAGACAGCACCAAGCCATGAGGGATCCGCCCCCATGACCCAAACACCACCCACCAGGCCCCACCTCCACCCTGGGGCTTACTCAACCTGAGATTTGGGTGGGGACAAATATCCAAATGACATCACCAGGTTTCTCAATTCCCAACTCCATGTCCTTTCCAGTCTTGTACACCAAAGAGCAGAATGTCTCTCCCTTTCTTATTCAATCTCATGGCAAACTTGCTGTGGGAGAAGCGTTGGGTTTTTTTCCTTTAAGGCAAGGAGTAAATGCATAGAGCCGGGAGCAGGTCAGGGCAGCAGTTTAGGATGAAGAGAGTAGAGCCGGGGGAAAGGGACTGGACTGATTATGTAGAGGGAGCAGGAGCCGCAGGGGGGCCTTCAGGGTGTCCAAGCTTGTCAGAGGAAGAGAGATGTCCCACTGAGGGCTCTGATGGGGAGACAGGCATTTCCTCAGAATTTGGGGAAGGTGGTAATTGATGGGGGCCCTGATTATTATGTTAAAGCAGAGGTCAACAGGAGTGGTTGGAGGTAGAGCTGGGGGCTGCTGTGACTCAAGGTTTGTAATTTCCCAGCAGACAGCCAGTGTGATGCGAGAAACGGTGCCTGTGAGGCTGAAACTGGGATTTCAATCCCACCCTCATATCTGTTGGCTTTGGGCAAATCACATCACTTTCCTGAAGTTCTCTAACTCTCCGAGGAGTTGGTTTTGAGAACAAAAGAGATTGTAGAAGTAACGTTATTTTGCAATGTATAATGTGCTTTCCAAGACCTGTGTTCTTATCAGGAGAAACAGTAACATTGCTCAGGTGTGGGCAGGGTGGACGGGGACTGATTCCTTCATTGAAAACATGCATATTGATTGAAGCATACGGTGTGCCAAGCCTGTGTTAGATGTTATGGGAACATACAAAGTAATGCCACAGTTTGTCGAGGTGTGGCTCTGGGACCCACACAGGACAACATCCAGGAGGCCGTGATGAGGAGAAGAGGGGGCAGGTAAGGGGAGAGGTGTGAGCCCAGGAGTGCTTGACCAGGGCAGCCTCCAGCAAAGATGAACATCACACTGGGCTGCACTTGACAGCAAAGAGACCAGGAGATGCCAGGGGGACAGCGAGTATCCTGGTGATGGAATGGGGGGCAATAGAGGACCTAAGAGAGTTCTTTTGAGAGTAGAACCCCCAGTTCTTGCGAGCTCACTGACCATGGGATGTAAGGGAGACTCAAAGAAGAGGCTGTGCCCAAGTGAGTGAGGTCATGGTGGTCTGGATGATAGAGGCAGTGGCATCAGAGGAAGGTCACATTTAAGAGCATCTGTGCCAATACCCTCTGTTCTCGGGGAAGAGGGGCCGTGTGGCCATGTCCTCCAGCAGCCATGTTCCTAGCACATCCCAGATATGCCTGGTTGACCCTCTCCCTCCAGCTGGCTCCTCCATGTGGCTGCTCGCAACTCTCTCCCCTGGCAATTACATCACCACCCCACCCAAACACCTTGGCCCCCGCAGTCCTACTTATCCCCATCTCCATGCCTTCCTGCCACCTAGAAGGACCTTGCTCCCAAGCACACTTTTACTGAGTGCTGGTGTCAGCAATTAGTCGGGTATTTCCAGATGCATTTTCCCCTGGAGTCCTCACGACAACCCTGAGAGATAGGCATTACAATCCTATTTTGCACATGGGAAAAATGACCCAGTTTACCAGTACGGGGAATAGTCTATTCAGTCATTCATTAAACAAATATTTAATAAATACCTACAACTTGCCAGGCTGTGTAAGAAACTCAACACAGTGACGGAGCTGGGTTTTGAACTCCAAACCCAGTGCTTTGCCTGCTGGATCTGTCCCCAGTCTCAGGTATTCCTTTCTCTCATGCACAGCTCTCCACTGAGTCACTGTCGGGTGCAAACCCTGTTGAACACACTCAGTTCAGTCAGCCCATGGCTACTTCTCCCATCAGATTGCCAGATGTTTGAGGATAGAAACTGTTTTTATCTTTGCATCTCCAAATTTGTCTGAGAGCAAGTCCCTCAATAAAGGAGCATTGAGGGAAATTGAACTGGCTTGCTGGATATACAGATCCTTCCTCAGGAAGGCAGGCACTGAAACCATGCCCTGGTTCTTTAGTGGCATTTAAAGCAGAACATTGCATTTGGAACCCCTCCTTTCTATGAGGCACTTAGAGCACTTTCTAGATCATAGGTAATTCATCCAATAAATGCTGCTCTCATTTTACTGATGGAGAAATTCAGCATAGAGCCTGTCCTGGTGTCATACAGGAAGCCAGCAGAGGACCAAGGAGGTGGGTTCTCCTCCTCCCTCTGTGTTCCATCCATCCTGTCCTCTGGATCCTGCTGTGCCTCCAGGGTGGAAAGAGCCACTCTGCCTGACAGGGACTGCTGTGCACAGCCCTGACGCCTGAATGCAGAGCTCTGACCCAGATTTCCCAAGGCCCAAAACAGTTATTTTATCTAATGTACAAATGGAAAAGTTTGGGTTGTAAGATTAAAAATTGATAACTACAATCATAGCTTTTAAGTTAACCTAAGATGAAAAATTTTTTATTCATTCTTTCAGGGCAGGAATTTATGTTTGTTCCCTAGGACAGTGACAAGCACATAGTAGCTGCTTGATAAATATTTATTAAATAAATGAGTTTATTTATTCTCTTATTTGACTTTGGTGAGATTCAAAGGTTGGACAGGTTGGAGTCCTGTTTTCATGACTAAGTATGCCTCATTTTAAAAGACCAGTGTGGATGTCTGCACATCAGTGATGATGATGACGATGATCAATCCTGACTGATTGCTTGTAAGGTGAAAGCTCCTGCTTCTCCTCATATAAGTCATGTGTGCTGAGTTTTGTTTCCTGATATGTTTTTTTTACTTGTATCTCTTAAAGGACCCTCTTTTTTTGATCAGCCCATTACTCTCTCAGAAGGCCACCTAGAATTAAGGGTACAATTTTGGCCATGGAATACTGTGGAATGAACTAATTCATTAGGGATTCAACGGTGCTTTTTTTTTTTTTTTTTTTTTTTTTTTTGAGATGGAGTCTGGCTCTGTTGTCCAGGCTGGAGTGCAGTGGCTCGATCTCGGCTCACTGCAAGCTCCGCCTCCCAGGTTTACGCCATTCTGCTGCCTCAGGCTCCCGAGTAGCTGGGACTACAGGCGCCCGCCACCTCGCCCGGATAATTTTTGGTATTTTTTAGTAGAGACGGGGTTTCACCGTGTTAGCCAGGATGGTCTCGATCTCCTGACCTCGTGATCCGCCCGTCCTGGCCTCCCAAAGTGCTGGGATTACAGGCTTAAGCCACCACGCCTGGCCTCAATGGTGCTCTATTAGCACAAGGTTCAGTTTGGCCAATGGGCACTGACCATTTTTCTACAGAACTCACAAGTCTTATTTGAAACTTTCAGTAAATTACATTTGGAATACTAATTTGCATTATCTAAAAAGAATTTTCTAAACCAAGGCAAGCTTTGGCCTAGCCCCTATTTCAGCTGTGCCCAAGGAAATAGAGTATCAATTCAATTTCATTGTATTTGCCCTTCTTCCTCTACTTCCTCCCCCAACAACATCCATTTTGTGTAACATCAAAAGAGAGCTTTGGTAAAGGTATATAAACAGTAGTCATGATTGCCACTCACGGGTCCCTCCTTTCACCTTCTCCCAGGCACATGGTAGGATTTTGCTTCCCCTTCCCCTCAAGTCAGACATGCCATGAGGCTTGCTTTGGCCAATGGCATGTGAGCAGCGATGACGAGGGCCACCTCCCTGTGGAAGTCTTTGAGAGCAGGTGCATGATTCACACCTTCTGTTTCCCTGCTCTGGCAACTGGCGACATTCCAAATGGTGGGGCTCCATTGTGCTGGAATAAAATGGAGTGGAGTCCTCCTCGCCCATGAGAATACCATATAGGGTGAGGGGGAAGCAAATCTTTACTAATTTTCATTCCTGAAATGTTTTTTTATTGTTGCAGCACAAACTGACCCATCCTGACTGATTAAAGAGAAGATTTAAAATCAGCAGCTCTGGTTTAGAAAATGTACATCCTTCCTCCCTGTCTCTCTTTCACTGTGCCCACACTCACATCTCTCTCTCTTTCTCTCTCTCTGTCTAGATAGAAAGAGAGTGAAATTATACTCTTACTTTGAGTACTGCTATGATTCGAATAAATCCAGTAGTCTTTTGATTCTTAAAAGAATGATAGCCCCAAAGGACTAGAGGCTTTTCATACCAGGCATGCACCTTCCTCAGTGTAAGGTCCTCCACCTGTGACTGAGTTGTTCGTGGGACTGGGTGTGACTGAGGCAGTGGCCCCTGTGATAAGTACATCAGCCTTTCCAGTGCTTCCAGAGACAGCATGAGTTGCCCAAGTGGCAGAACCGGCAGCTACAGTCCTCTTTTAATACATAGCCATACCTCTGTTCATATTTCTAAAATGACTCTCCCCTCATGTGTGTCAGAACCATCGAATCAATGAAGTACTGTAGTTCCTGTGATCAGGAGGCCTGAACTCTAGCCACTGCTTTATGTCTCATCTTTCTTTGTAAACTCAATTTTTTCATCCATAGATTAGGCATTATAGTATTGATTGTCTACTATTTAAAAATATCGTGTGTGTGTTGTTCAGACCCAATGGAAGATCAATAAATCACTTCTCGTAGGAAACTTGCCACTGACCAATATCTATAGAACAAGGCAAAGTGAACTGCTTTGAATAATTGCAATCATCTGATCAAACAAGCCTTCACCAAGTCAATTTTCTTAAAAAAAAACTCTTTATTTTTAAGAGCAGTTTTAGGTTTACAGAAAAATTGATAATAATGCATAGAATACCTTGATACCCCATCTCCCCTTGCACAGTTTATCCTATTATTAATATCTTGCACTCATGTGGTATTTTGTTATAAGTGATAAACCAATATTGATACATCATTGTTAACTAAAGTCCATAGTTTGTATTAAGGTTCACTCTTGGTTTTGCAGTCTCTGAGCTTTGACAAATGCATAATGTCATGTATCCGCCATTACAGTGTTACACAGAATAGTTTCGCTGTCTTCAATATCTATCTCGTGTGCTTCACCTGCTCACTCCTTCCCTGCCCCTCCAACCCCTAGCAGCCACTGATCTTTGTTGGCTCTATAGTTTTGCCTTTTCCAGAATGTCATGTAATTAAATTATATAGTGGGCAGCCTTTTTGAACTGGCTTCTTTCATTTAGCTATATAAATTTAAGGTTCCTCCATGTCTTTTCATGACTTGATAGCTCATTTCTTTTAATCGCTGAATAATATTCCATTATCTAGATGTACCAGTTTATTTATTCATTTAGCTACTAAGGGACATCTTGGTTGCTTCTAATTCCTGGCAATTATGAATAAAGCTCCTATAAACAGCCATGTGTAGTTTTTTAAAAAAATTTCCAACTTTTAGGTTCAGGGGTACATGAGCAGGATGTGCAGGTTTGTTACATAGGTAAACATGTGCCATGGCGGTTTGCTGCACAGATCAACCCATCTCCTAGGTACTAAGCCTGCATCCATTAGCTCTTCTTCCTGATGCTCTCCCTCCTCCCACCCCCACCCTCCAACAGGCTCAGTGTGTTGTTCCCCACTCCATGTGTCCCTGTGTTCTCCCATCATTCAGCTCCCACTTCAAGTGAGAACATACAGTATTTGGTCTTCTGTTCCCCATGTGCAGGTTTTTGTGTAGACATAAGTTTTCAATTCACATGAGTAAATGCCAAGGGGTGCCATTGCTGGATCATATTGTTAAGACTATATTTAGCTTTCTAAAAAACTGCCAAACTCTCCTAAGTGGTTGTACCATTTTTCATTCCCCTCAGCAGTGAATAAGAGTGCTCATTGTTCCACATCCTTGCCAGCATTTGGTGTTGCCAGTGTTTGGTTTCCAGTAGATGTGTAATGTATCTCATTGTTGTTTTAATTTGCAGTTTTCTAATGACATAGGATAGTGATCATCTCTTCATATGCTTACTTGACACCTGTATATCTTCTTTGGTGAGGTGTCTGTTCCGATCTTTTGCCCACTTTTTAATTGAAGTATTTGTTTTCTTATTGTTGAACTTTAATTATTCTTTGTATATATTTTGGATATAAACCTTTTATTAGATGTGTATTTTGTAAAGATTTTCTCCCAGTCTGTGGCTTGTCTTTTCATTCTCTTCACAGTGTCTTTCAAAAAGCAGAACTTTTAAATTTTTGATGAAGTCTAGCTCATCAAGTTTTTCTTTCATGGATCATGCTTTTAGTGTCATATCTAAAACTCATTGCCAAACCTAAGGTCACCTAGATTTTTTTCTTCTATGTTATCTTCTAGAAATTTTATAGTTTTACATTTTACATTTAGGTCTATGATCCGTTTAGGTTTATGAGTTAATTTTTGTAAAGAGTGTAAGGTTAGTGCCTGGATTCATTTTTTCTACATGTCCATGTCCAGTTGTTCCTGCACAATTTGTTGTAAAGACTGTCTTGACTCCATCGTATTGCCTTTGGTCCTTTGTTAAAAGGAGCAATTGACTACATGTGTGTGGGTTTATTTCTGGGTTTGCTATTCTGTTCTTTTTATTTACTTGTCTATTCTTTCATCAACACCACACCATCTTGATTATTGTAGCTTTTTAGTAAGTCCTAAAATCAGGGAGTGTCAGTCCTCTGTGTATTACTAATACACAGTCCTCTGTGTATTAATACACATCCTAGAAAATAACAGGAGAAAAAAATCTAGGTGACCTTAGGTTTGGCAATGAGTTTTTAGATATGATACTAAAAGAATGAAAGAAAAACTTGATGGCTGGACTTCATCAAAAATTTAAAGTTCTTCCCTTTGAAAGACACTGTGAAGAGAATGAAAAGACAAGTCACAGGTTGGGAGAAAATCTTTACAAAATACACATCTGACAAAGGGCTTGTATCCGAAATATATACACAGAATACTTAAAGCTCAACAATAAGAAAACAAACAATTCAAGTTTAGTCTAGGTTTGGCTTTGTTTAGTTTATTTAATTATGAATAAACCTGCACATGGATGTTTATAGCAGCTTTATTCATAATTGCCAGAATTATGAATTTTAATATTGTATTGACTATTCTGAGTCTTTTGCTCCTCCATTTAAAGTTTAGAATCATTTTGTCAATATCCACAAAGTAATTCACCGAAATTTTTATTGGAATTGAGTTTAATCTAAAGATTAAGCTGGGAAGAACTTAAATCTTAAGAATGCTGAGTCATCCTACCCATGAACACAGAATACCTCTCCATTTATTTAGACCTTCTTCGGTATCTTTCATCAGAGTTTTCTAGCTCCTCGCATGTAAATCTTGCACATACTTGGTTAGGGTTATACCTAAGTATTTCAAAATTTTGGGGGGCTAATGTAAATGAAAGCAATTTAAAAAAAAATAAGTTGAACTGAGTTGTTGTTTTTTAAACAATTTAGCTGTTTCTTCTACTAATTTTGCAAATTAAGCCAAAAGGTTTGTAGAAGTGGAAATACACTCAAGTTTTCAATTCTTCTTGTTTGTACCAAATGCTTCTGTTCATATAGAATATTTTCAACTTGACCCTACTTTTGGTTATTTGCATACTTATGAGGTTAGAGATCTCTGAAATTGAATATGATGTTAGAATTTACACTTATTATAGAAAATAAAATGCATTGTTCTGGTCAGAATATTTCACTGGGTACTGGATCTGGTACCTTCCACTGATGGAGTTTGTAAGAAGAATGAAGAAATGCTTCTTTCTTCTTGAGGGACCCCTCCCTTTCTAGCCAAGTAAAAGCCCTGGATCTTAGAAGGGAAAACGAGTCTGTGTGGCTCAAATTTCTAAATTTCATTTGAAATTAGGACAGTGGCCAGTGACACATCTCAGCCTCAATTTCTCTCCCTAGTGACTAGAGCGTCACCATTCTCATACCTCAGTGCTAAAATGCCAAGGAGCTGGGAAGCTGATGTACTGACATCCCCAAATCCACATGCTGTGGACCAGGCTTCTGTAACATCAATCAGAAAAACACTTTCTAGATTCCAGGAGGCAAATGTTTATGCTTTGATCCATATGGGTAGTTTTAAAAATAAGTTATTTGAAGCACTCCCTTCCAGAACGTTCCATTTAAAATGACAGCAAATTTAAGAAATGAGTCCTCTGGAAAGGCCCTGTCAGGACTGTGATATCAGCTGTGCTCTTCCTCCTGGCACGTACTCAGCTCATAGGTAATAAGGCTATCTGGAGAGGCGCTCTCTTTTCCATCAACAGCATGAATGTTTGTCCTTCAAAAGGCCAGATTCCTCTCTTTGCTCTTGGTTCCACGAGGGCCTGCCTACTTTTCTTCTGTGCTCTCTGAGGAGCTAGTCTTGGAAAACCACTGATGCTGTGTGTCACGTGTACACACAGGCTCATTTGCTCAAGCTCTTAGTCTTCCTGGCCATTTAACGCACAAGCAATGAAGTCTGGTGACCCACTTCTGGGTGTCAGGTTCCAACTTGGACTCATCCTCAGGCCTCTCACTAGGTATTCTCCCTTGGAATTCCCTCTGCCCATGACTAATGCAGCCACAAGGTCAAAACTCCTTGTCTCAAGGGGCTGGCCTGAAAACCATTGCCCATCCACACTTCACACTTCATAGGAAAGGACCAATGAATGTCAGCTCGGAATGTTGACAATGGCAAAGCGTTTGGAGTTCTTCAGAGGGAAAAGTGTATTTAGGGGCTAACTTGCATTATAGTCAGTAGAATAAGAACCCAGTTTTTTCAACTGCAGGACCTGGTGACAGTTTCTCCAGTAAAACTCTGTATTAGAACATGTGAATTTCACTTTGCAGGTGGAACCCACCCATGCTGTTTGCAACAGTGTACGGGACCTTCCCGTGTAAGTTCTGTGATTTGAGATTATTAGTTTCTGGCACTGTCTTGTGTTTTGAGCAATTCCTGTCAAATGTACTTGGGAGTTATTTTCCTTTAAAGAATGTGACACTAAAACAAGTTTTTAATAAAGTGTTTTGAAAAGGCAACAGGGTGAGAAAAAGCTGGGCAAAAATTCAAGCTAGTAATGAACTGAGTCTCTAATTATATTGAATTTATAAATAATAGGATAAGGCAGGCTTAGCAATTACTTTTGAGTGAAATTGCTTGCCTAAAGGAAGAGCAAGCTCCCCTTAAACTTACGGAAAATGGATAAACATTTTGTATCATTACATTTTATTTTAAGTGTCTCTCACTCTAGACTTTGAAAGGTCTAACTGGTCCAAAAACACAGGTTCTTCAATAAGCATTTTATAGAAATGGATGGTTTTTTCTCAAAACTAAGTTTGGTTTTGATTTTTTTTCCTGTATGAAGCCTTGAGTATGGACATCTTGCCATCTAGTCCTAATGGCCATGAATTTTCAAGGTGAGACCCCAAAGTAAAATGTAGAAAGTGCTCAGTGAAATTTCTACACACCAAGCTGGAAATGCAAGAGTTAACCAGGGTGAGTCCTCCAATAAAACAATTTAATCAGATGTATAAATAATTCATTTGATGACCATAGAACTGCCTCAACATCATTTGTCTCCAATAAGCCAAATCCACAAATAAATAGGGTATTTTCCTGGCATTGAGGCTCTTGTCTCTCACGGTATGAGCCTGAATGGAGCCCCATCTTGACCAGAGGAGCCATCCATCATTTGGACAGATTGCTAATAAACAACAGACTAGGGTAGAAAAGCCCTACACTGTTACGGGGTCTGCACTCCCCAAATCATGCCACTCAGCCCCACACTCATAGTGAATGCATGTCTGGTGTCTGCAGGTGAAGGCTGAGGCTCTTGGTGGCAGGCCATGGTGGGCAGGGCCCTTGAGGCCTCCAGGGTCTGCTTTGAGGGACTTTGGGGTCTCTGTTTTATAAATGCTCACTTTTTGCCCCCCCCATCCTATGCCTGGCACTGTGCTGAGAGCTTTCTGTTACATCCCCACAACACCAAGCCAGATAAGAATTATTATGACTGTCCCTGCTGTGTAGAGATGGAAACCCAGAAACCAGGATTTAGAAAGTCATAGCATCTTGTGGTGCATATATGGCAGAGCTGGACTTAAACTTAGTCAGATTTCTTAACCACTGGCTTACACAGGGCTATTCTTATGAAATCTTCTTCTAAGATATCCAGGTCTTATAGAGATATTCTGAAAAGTTTATGGGCGCAGAGATCAACCAGCTTCATGGGGAAACTGAAGTGCAGAGAATTCAGGGACTTCCTAGGAGTCACACACATGCCAAGTCAAGGGCAGATTGGAAATGATTTCTGGGAACCTGCCTTCCAGTTAGAACCACTGCTTCACACACATTGGAGTGTGCGTGACCTTCACTCAAGTGGCCTGGCTAGAGTCAGGGGCCACAGCAGAGGCTTCCTTCCCCGTGTCTGGCCCTCAGTTTCCTCTTCTATCAAATGAAAAGAGTTAGGTTTTCAAGTCTTTTGTGTACAATTTAATGACTGAAATCCTACAGCCACTACAGACAAGAAGAATACTTCACGATGCAATCAACAATCCTTTACCCTTCTGGAAGGAAGAGCACCAGGGCTGGGGCCCCGGGGGAACTTAAAGAGTGATGATGGTGGCTCATCTCCCATCTGCCTCATACCACCTGCCGACTGGGAAGCAGCCTCCCTGCCCACCCACCCCTACCTCCAATGATAAAAGGACTTTGGGAGGCTTAAACTAAAGCATTATGGCTTTTCTCTAACTGCTCACTACCATCTTGGGGCGAAATTTATACCTCTACGTGAATGGCTCTATACTCCTTTATCCTTCCCTGGAGCCATTTCGTCCACCGGATTATGAGTCCTTGAATCAGGAAGCAAGATTTTACCTTTAATGTCCTAGAAAATCATTGTAAGATATGTCACAAGGATGAAACAAAGTCATCATTTTTTTTTTAACCTGAGGCTTTGATAACCCTTTTAGTCAGATGCTTTTGCATAAAGCTTAATCCTGGGTGAATTTACTCTGCCAGGAGTTAATGCATTTAGCAACAAGGCATTACAGCAAATGCCACCGCCTGTCAGTTGCATGACTTCAGGATCATGAAGAACCCGCTGCTCCAAGTTTCCTTTATCTTTCCTCTTCTCCGCAAAGATTGGCACTTGCTTCTGTTTTATTCAATCCTTGGATAAAAGACCAGAGGATTGCTTCTGAATTTGAACTTCTGTGTGGAACCACATTAGCTTGGCAAGTCCTAAACCTTCGTTATTTTCCTTATCCAAAACCCAATGTAATTTGTATTCTGATTTCAGAGACACTGTTTTAGGTGACCTTTAAGATGCCCTCTTAAAATAACTGACATGCTAGATGGCTGATCTTCATATATGCAGGACCACTGTTTGCTTTTGATATATTCAGCAGTCTGCCTGCTAATGTTTATGTGCCTCCAGATAGTCTTATTATATGTCATCATTCTTATTATCATCAGCATTCCAATGCTTGTTTTCTTTATCTGTTAAGCAGAAGTATATTCAGTGTTCAAAGTGATACATCATAAAGGTAGAAAAAGGTGAACCCTTTGATATATGACAAGTCTTTCATAGCATGAAATAACTATTGCCTATTATTTGACTCCTGACGTTTTTATTTTTAAGGGAATTTCACTTGATTTGTGGTGCTGACACCTTTGATATGTTGTTTCCAGTGACCTTACATCCAAAATCAGTAGCGTGTGACATTTGATGGCCCAGATAAAAAACATTAATGGTGGAAGAGAGGGTTTATTTTCCTGGTAATAAATTAAGTTTAAATAACTCTGAATTTATTTTAAACTCTTCAGTACTTTTTACTGTCCAAGCAATAAATGTATTTATTACTGGGGTCTACCTGGGTTTCCTAAGCAGAGCCTTTTTGCTTGGCTGCTTTGAATCTTTTTCTTTTTTCTCATGGCAAGCTCTCCTTGCCTGTAAATGCTGATTTGCCCAAACTGTTTTCTAATTTCTATAAACAGGCATCAGAGAAAGGGAGGCTTATCAGAGAGGTAAACCAAAAGCACGTTTGTTGTCAATCAGGTTAAGAAAAGCAGGAGTTCATAAAATGTTCACTGAGGCAGGTAATCTAGTCCAGAATGGATTCGGACGTGGTTTAGGGCAAGTTGGGAAACAGGCAGCAGTGGTCATGGCCCGATCATTCTACAGTTCTGTGTGGAAGGTTTCCATTAGTTCCTGATTTAAATTTTCACAAAAGCGGAAACCCATTTCTCCATCTTTATCTTATGTGTGTATGTGTTTATAGTTCCCATTCACGAGATGTATCATAAACTTGTATTGAGAATTTCTCAGCTTAAAAATTTTATGATTTAAAAAATTCTCTGTATATGTTCGAAATTGCCTTATATATGTTTTATTGCAATATAATTCACATATCATAAAATTTACCATTTTAAAGTGTACAGTTCAGTGGGTTTTGGTCTATTCACAAGGTTGTGCAACCTCACCATCATCTGACTCCAGAACATTTTCATCACCCAAAAAGGAAACCCCATATGCATTAGCAATTACTTCACACACCTCGCTCCCCAGCCCCGACAACTGCTAATCTACCTTATATCTCTGTGTATTTGCCTATTCTGTACATTTCATATAAATGAATCATACAACATGTGGCCTTTGGTAGCTGGATAATTTTATTTAGCATAATGTTTCTAATGTCCATCCGTGTCATAGCATGTGTCAGTACTTCATTCTTTTTTGTGGTTGAGTAATATTCCATTGTATAGCTGTCACGCATTTTGCTTAGCCATTCATTGGTTGATAGATTTTTTTATCTAAAATTTTCATCTATATGTTCAAAAGTTGACTTATAGTTACTTCCCTGGGCATTTCTCCTGTTTAGAATATTTTTAAAAGTTAAACCTTTAAAAATGAGACAAAATATATGTCATTTTTATATCTGCAATAATAACCATCTATATCTTTTATTAATTAAGTATAAATTTCCTATAGAGTTTTCCACAAACTGGGAGAAAAGTAGACTCTAAGAAGCTCTTCCTTGTATGAGTAAGGTAGTGAAATCACAAGTCATTCACTAAATATAAATTAAAACGTAAAGATATATGTGATTCTTGAGTATATGAAATGTGTTCAGACCGTCTTTCAAGGAGACCAGCTGCCTGACCCCTTTAAGGACCCCAGGACACTTTCCTCTGGAGTAGAGCTATATTTGATGTGTGTTTATCCATCACTAGACTGTAAGTGACAGATAAATCTTACAACAACGCTCAGGTCTGCTTTATCTTCATTTTATCTCCAGAGCCCCATTATAATGCTTTGTACCTAGAAGGCTCTCAGAAACAGAAATCTGGTGAATTTGTTAAATTATATGCTTCTCTGCCCTCTGCTCTCCTTAGGAAAAAAAAGAAAAGACCTATAAAAGGCATTCTGAACCCTGTAGGTTGGCTCCTATTCACCATGTACATCTAGAGAAGTGTACAATTCATGCTTGTATGAAATAATGAATGTTCACAAAGTGAGTATACTTCTGCAACCACTGCCTAAATCAAAAGCAGCAATATGACCAGCCCTCCGGCAACCCTCGGTGCTCTCCCAAGCACTCCTCCACCACCATCCTCTCTGCAACCACTGCCCTGATTTCTAACACCCTAGGGGAGTTTTGCCTAGTTTTAAATTTTGCATGAATGGAGTCTCGTCATATGTATTACTTTTACACTCATAATATTTTCAAGATAAGGATAAAGAGCAAAATTTTTGGTCTTATCACAAAGATATACCTGATATACAACCTTTAGATTCTAAATGACAAAGACTGAACTAATCTAAAGGACAAAAATGCAAACCCCATTTTCACTTCTGGCTAAACTGAATTTTTAAAAAATATCTTTTATGCTTTCTTATGTTTTAATGATCGTTCATGATATTGCTTAATTTCAGAGTGTAGAAAATTGCAAAGTACAGTAGCAAAGACATGGAATCAACCTAAATGCCTATCAATGGTTGACTAGATAAAGAAAATGTGGTACATATACACCATGGATTACTATGCAGCCATAAAAAAAGATGATATCATATCCTTTGCAGGAACATGAATGGACCTGGAGGCTGTTATCCTTAGCAAACTAATGCAGGAACAGAAAACCAAATACTGCTTGTTCTCATTTATAAGTGGGCGCTAAGAGATGGGAACACATGGACACAAAGAGGGGAACAACACACACTGGGGCCTATCAGAGGGTGGAAGCTGGGAAAAGGGAGAGGATCAGAAAAAAATAACTAACAGTTACTAGGCTAACTACCTGAGTGACGAGGTAATCTGTACAACAAACCCCCATGACACAAGTTTACCTATATAACAAACCTGAACATTTAACTCTGAACTTAAAATAAAAGTTAAAATTTTTAAAAAGTGTCAAGCAGACTAAGTTTATACCACCTCCTTCTGTCTTGATCTTTTCTATCTCCATCTTTTTCTCTCAGGGACCCTTTCCTAGGCTTCTTCATAATTCATCCCAACATAATTCTTCCCAACTGATAATGAAACTGTTCAATAACGATTAGTGGCCACCTCCTTCTAGGGGACCTCTCAAGGTTTGCAAGGTCTTAAATCCTCAGGAGATATTGGGATCTGAGCTGGTGTGGCTGTCAGCCATGGTACCCGTGAGAACAGGAAGCTGAGAGGAATGAGTATCTTGAGTTCAAGCAAACCTTGTGACAAAGTCGCTCAGGTTATCCCTGAGGACTGGAGGAAGAGGTGTGTGGCTGGCAGAATAACAGCCCGATGCAGAGCTAGGAAGTAAAACTGATCCACCAGGTGACAGAATTATGATGCAAAAAGGTCTTGACAGTCTAAAATGATAGCCCCAAACTCACTGAATTTAATGGCGATAAACATAAGGTTCAGTTATCAGGATAAATAACCAATGACACACCTACAGGCCGAAGGGGGCTGACATTCAGTCAACTGTAAAAAATGAGTCCTGGGGATCTCAGGTGACTGTCAGGGGAATATGTGTTGGCTGCCAATAGGCTGCTTTAATCATAGACTTCTCCAGAACAAAAGAGGTCACTGTTCCCCTTTATTTTGCCAGAGTCAGATGCATTTGGGCTATTTTATTTGGTTTTGAGCACCGCATTTTAAAAAGAACATAGTAAGAGTGGAGAAGGTTAAGGAAGGATGGAAAGGTTGGTAAGTGATTGGGAAACCTCGCCATGTGAGGAGTGGTTGGGGGCCTGGGCGCTCTTAGTTACAGGTGTTCTATAGCCTCCACCCATCTGAAGAGAGGTGGGAGGCGGGAGGCAACTGCTAACCGGTGCATGACCTTAGAAGACATCTAATCTTTTTGCCAGTTGTGAATGGGTTTTGACCAGATGATCACTAAGTTCATGCCTGATCAAAAAGCTTTGTAACCCATATAAACCAGAGACATATGTGGCTCAGTCTCAGAGCAGTGTCCCATTCAAACATAGTTTAACAGCCAGACTTAATTAAAAATCAATTTCACTAAGAAACTGATTTTTGTCAATGGTCACTGTATTTACCCCACACTCATTCTGATCCATCAACCTTCCCTCCCCTTTGCTGCCTTATCCCTTCCAAAAGTCCCCAGAAGAGAACTAACATTTGTCAAACACTCGATATGTGCCAGGTCACTTTCACACAGAGTGTCTCATTTCATTTTCATGGGAACCATGTCATATATACACATGTGTGTGTATATACATACATATATATGTATATATAAAATTATTCTTTTGCTCATCATTTGACCGAGGTCCCAGCTGGTGAGTAGAGTCAGGGATTTGAAGTGAGGTTTGCCCTCTCAAGTGGCAGCCGTCTCCCAGAGCTTGGCTGGGTTTGCCTGCAGTTGTCTGTTCTGTTTGCTGTGGTCTGTGTATCTGACTCCATGCTTCCAGCCTGGTTTTTGATCTGAGGACAGAGAATCAGGCCAATATTATGGGGCAGGATGTTTGTTTTTTCCCTAAGAAAACTTTTCTTGCTCCCTGGTTTGCTCTTCCATGTTGAGAATCCTCATGTCAGTCTTTCTCATACTCCCTGACATACACATTGGAGACTGAGCTGACCCAAGGAGAAGAGACTCCAAGTGAAATGCAATTCTGCATTTCCTTTGGACTCACTAAGGGCGAATGTTTGCCCTTCCCCCAGCTCAGTTCGCTTGTCTTTTATGTACCTGGCTTTGCTCTCCAGTTTCCTTGATTTACAAAGACTGCTCCACAGCCAACCAGAGACACAAGTGTTTTCATTAAATTGCACCATCATTAGATAAGACACTGGGGTTCAGGGCTCAGGCCACTAGGCTACAGGGTATACTGGTCCAGGCCTATTCAGAGAACTCCATTTCTTTTATGTGAGAAAAGAAGATTGACTCTCCACATTCAGGGTCTAGTTCAGTGCCTGCCAACAAATGCTTATCAAATGAATAAGTGAATGAATGAATGCACAGTGGCATGCTCAGCGCAGCTTTCAGTAACTTCCAAGTGTTGTGGGGAGCCTGGGGTGCTGCTGCTTCCTGCCTGTCTATGTCCTGGGCAGCTCACTGGAGTTCTGATCTCCAAAAGTCAAGTACATTTGTAGAATATGCACTCATTAAATCCTCTGGTTAATCAAATAATGTATTAATGAAGTAAAATTTATCCCAAGGATTTATTTTTAAAAGATAAAGATAAAAGAAAGAAAGAAAAGAAAAGGAGGAAAGATTGATTCTACACACCAGAGCTCATCAAAGTCATAGTGAGGGCAATTTTGAAAGCCTTTTCGCTCATCACATTGCAAGAAATCCGAAGAAGTACCTCCAGTCTCCTTGCACCTACTTGCTCCCGAGTAGAAAAGACTTGCGAAGCAAGAACAGCAGCGGGGAAAAAATAGGTAATGGTGCAAGAAAACTCTACATAGTAAAAAGAAAAAGGCTAACCTATCTTTTAGCTTCTTTTTTTTTTTTTTTAATTTATTTATTATTATTATACTTTAAGTTGTAGGGTACATGTGCATAACGTGCAGGTTTGTTACATATGTATACTTGTGCCATGTTGGTGTGCTGCACCCATCAACTCGTCATTTACATCAGGTATAACTCCCAATGCAATCCCTCCCCCCTCCCCCCTCCCCATGATAGGCCCCGGTGTGTGATGTTCCCCTTCCTGAGTCCAAGTGATCTCATTGTTCAGTTCCCACCTACGAGTGAGAACATGCGGTGTTTGGTTTTCTGTTCTTGTGATAGTTTGCTAAGAATGATGGTTTCCAGCTGCATCCATGTCCCTACAAAGGACACAAACTCATCCTTTTTTATGGCTGCATAGTATTCCATGGTGTATATGTGCCACATTTTCTTAATCCAATCTGTCACTGATGGACATTTGGGTTGATTCCAAGTCTTTGCTATTGTGAATAGCAAGGCTGGATCACCCCATCATGGCAGAGGACAAAGCTGCAGAGAGGAAAGCTGACTTTCTGCTGGTTGGGGCTGAATATAGAGCCAGGCACTGTGGCATTTTCCAATGGAGGGGTCTCTACTGAGCAGGAATGCAACATCTCATTGGTATGGGGCACTGCTAATGATCTGATAAGCTCTTTCATCCATTACTGATGGATGCCTTCCAGAAGACCTCTGCACACATAAGCCCTCAGACACTTCTGTGAACCCCTTTTCCCTGGTCTTCATCATTAACCCCAATACCTTCACTGCCAGGAACTCCTGCTTTAGTACTGGCTACCACATCCCCATGGTTCTGATTTTTTCTTGGAGGTTTGGGAGGGTCAGGGAACAAGGGGGAAAGAAGTTTGGTTATCTTTTGAGTTTTCAGCAGGAATGCCCAGCTGCTCACAGCCAGTCATGGTGAGGGAATGACTGTGAACACCAGGACTACCCCCCACCCCAGTTCGGACCCCCTCCTAACACCAACGAATTGATTAACCAAGGGCTCTTGAAAAGAATGATTTGAGGAGGGTAATTTATGGAGATGCTATCTTTTGTCATCATTTGTCTTTGAAAACATAGAAGAAAACTGTTTTCAAGAGGATGTAGCCCGCCAACATGAGCAATGGCGGGCGGAACATCATCAGTTACAGCAGACTGCTCGATTGTGTGCCTTTCCAGCCAGTCACATATCCAATAACCACAAAGGGAAGAAAAAAATGCATCCTCGCTCCCTGTGTCTTAAACTTTTCCAGCACTGGCTTATGAAAATATTTGGGGTTGTTCACTGCTCTGCTCTCTGTAGCATAAACATTTATTTAAATGGGGCTGTCTCTAGTAATGAAGAATGAAGGAAAAACAATGGTCTGATTTTGACAAATTAACTTGTGATTTGGAGAGTCAGTGAAGCAGGGAAAAGACATTCCTAACTATACTAATTAAATGAGCTTGCAACATTTATTTTAATGCAATGGAACCAGCCATATGAAGATGAACATTTTAATTTATTTTGCAGTGACATTATGAAAAATTTCACTGCTGCAGATTATCTACAAAAACAAATCTCATCAGCATCTAGGTTTGTGCAGGAAATTTCCATCTTTCACACGAGCCTGACCTTCCCTGGTGGAAGCAAGTGCGAATGAAAAGTTACTTGGAAAGTTTTTCTGAAGGTTGTCTTTCCACTGAGGCTGGGCTTCACGTTCAAATGACTTCTGCGCCAAACACATCCATTTTTCATGGTGCAGCGTAGATGAAAAATTCCAAATCCATTCTATGGGGAATGGAAATATAGCTCATTAGTTCTAAAACATTTTTCATGAAAGACTGCAGAGTGTTTGCCGGCAGATGAGGCTGCATAGCTCCAGCCAAGAATGAACACCACTTGTCCTGCTAATTGTTTTTTAAAGTTGTTCCTTTATTTCTCTGGCACCCAGTAGCTATTGAAAATAGGGAACAATATGAAAAATGGACATGGAGCCTAGCTCACTTTGACAGTATTCAGTACTTGTGTCTTTGGGGTTTGTTTTTGTTTTTGCTTTTTCTTCCTCTCTCAACTTGCGGCTCTAATCTAGAACGAAAGGGTGGTTTGCAGACCACTGACAACTTTTGCCTCTCCTAGAGACACATAGAGGTGATTGATTCTGGAGGGTTGACCGTGGCCTGAGGCAGTCTCCCTGAAGCCTTGTCCTCCGGCCGCAGGCTCAGGTGGCCACTGAAGCAGCACCAGCAGACAAAACGGCTGCCTTCCAAAGAGAGTGGGAGGGCTGCTGGCTCCTGGCCACCACCACAGCCTGCTTAAAAAGTCATGCAGTCCAGAGATGTCTTCCAGGCTGACATTCCCACTGGAGCTCTGCCAGGGCACTGCAGAGGACAGCAGACCACCTCCCTTGCCAGGCCAAGGAAGGAGCTAGGGAAAGGGAATGGATGGTGGCTCTGGGTAGGACCTGGTGGGCAAAGCCTCTCTTGCTTTGGAGACCTCCAAACCCATCTATTGTTTTCCATCTGAGGCACCAGGGAAGGTCTATCTGGACCGCACTGCTCTGAGGAAACCATTTAAGGCCTCTCCGTGGGCCTCGGGCCTCTTCTTACCCAAGTCATCACATGCGGTTTGACTGAGGCTGAGACAAAGCCACCCCTCCCGGCTTCTTAGCCAGTTCTCTTCAGTTGTGGACTCAGCGCACCCCGGGGGAGCTCCAAATGGGGTCTGCATTACCCTCTGGGGCTGAGTTTTCCAGCCCCTGGTTCTTAGCCTGCTGGGGCTTCAATGTCCTGCTCCTCTGTGCTGGTATTGCAGTGTAGGGGACAGGGGGCAGCTGAGAGTGTGTACCTCACCCCTGCGCATCCTTGTTCCCAGTATTTGCAGGACAAGGGGCTGCTGTTCCAGCAAACATGCATGGCCCACTAGAAGGGATGGGGTGGTCTACCTACATGGGAAGGGCCTGTTTACTCTACCCTGACCTGGGCAACCTCAACAGGGTCTGAAACATCCATGTCACCTGCAAGCTTTGGGCAGGCACCTGGCAGCTGCGGTGTCTCCTGGAGGCCCCAGCTCTGTCTCCATTCGGTCTGAGGAGAAGGGGGTGGTTATCCTCTGGTGAGGGTTGGTTGGTTGCTGCAGTGCGTCAAGCTCTGTGGGAATGAGAGCAGGCTCCTCATGTGTGCCCATGGTCTTATTTAGAAAAGCAACTGTCACTGCTATTTCTTCAATACAGAACATTGCCTCCAGTTCAACTCCTATTTGTCATTTGAGGAATGAATACTTTGCATGGAAAAGTCACTATGCTCAAAAGAAGAAATGCATGTTTTCTCATGGGAGGGAAGTAAAATGAATTACAGACAAACCTATGGATAGGACCAATTATTTCCATCTCTCCCTCTTCTCTGCCACCTCCTGGCAAAAGCCAAGTAAGCCATTTAAGGATTCAGAAAATTTTAAATCACAGGCTAAGAAGGGCTTATTCGGGATTCTGTTGGGGCTCAGTCAAAAGCCCCAGGGTGATGTCCTAGAACGTCCTATGACATGATAGAATTAGGTTTCCTGGAATGAGTGTGGTAAAAAAATATCTCAGAAACTGACCTGCTACAGAGAATCTGCCACACCCTGCCCCTCCACCCCACCCCTTTTAATAGCCCTTACTTCAGATCCCAGTCCAAGCCCAAGGCTGCCTAGCACACAGCAGACATTCAAGAAAAGCTTGTGAAATGAACAAGCTAGAAAACAATTTTTTGAGAGGGAGGGGAAAGTATATATCTTGGAGTGAAAAGTGTGCCCTGGCAGTAGGGACCTCTACAGACTCCTAAACTCAGGATGTGTGGACTACCCTCTCCTCCCCAAAGCCAGCCCATCCACTGGTTTTCAATCCTAAAGGCAGCACAGTGAGGTGGCCCAGGCAGGACTATGGTGCTTGTTTCTGAGTTTGAAACCCAGCTCTAACATTTGCTGCAAATTATATTTGCAAATTATGTAAAAAGGATGCAAATTATATTTTTGACACATTTTCAGCACAATCACCTTGTTTCCTTGGGCAAGTTATTCCCTGTGTCTCAGTTTTGTTGTCAGTAAAATGGTGGTGGCAACAATAGGACCTTCTTTAAAGCTTTGTTGTGAGGATTGAATAGGTTAGGTTACTTAATCTAGAACAACCTCTATAGCCACAGTCATGACTATGCTCCAGGTCTCTAAATGGCCCACTGGGGAGATAAAAGATGGAACAAGACACCTCAAACACTCACACAAGAGGAGGCTTGAACAGGGATCTTGAAGGTCCCTTAGTTCAACTCTTTTGTTTTATAGATGTGGAGACTGAGGTCCTGAAATGGAAACTGACTTGTTCAAGGTCCCATAGCTAATGTCAGAGCTGGGACCCACCCCAGGAGTCCTCAGCTAGGATTTTGAAAGTTGCTGCAAAACTTACAGACACACTCAAGTTCCACCAAAGCAGGGCAGCATCACTGCTTAGCTGATAAACACGGAGCTCTGTACTTGGCACCCTTTTATGTTTCCGCTCAAGGGGAGTTGATAACACAGTTGGGAAGATAAAAGTATGTGAATGCAACCCTCTATTGTATTAAGTGTACTATATACAACCCTCTATCATATACAGCTTACCTATAGTAAGCAAGAGGGAGACAGAATAAAGGGTGGATGGGCAGGCATCATCTTTACAAACTCCCAAGATAATGAGTTTCTAGAATGTGGCAGTAGCTAGCCCAAAACCTGCCTCTCCCTGGGAAGAGGTGCCCTCCCCAGGTTCCTCTGTAGTAACTCACAAATTCAATCTAAATTACAGCTTGTGTGAGTAGAGGAGATTACTGTTTTATTTGCCTGTGACTAAACTGGCCTTGCTCTTGAGCCCCCACCTGCAGAGAGGGGGAAAATGAACTCACTTCTAATCCTGTTGACATTTAGTCCAGATGACTTAGTCCCTATAGGTGATGTCAAAACTCTCTTTGATAAAAGTGTTCCATCTCTCAGTGACGTCATTTCTGCCACTTCTTCTTTCCTTCTGAGGGTGTTTGGATATGTGGAGGGAGGTTCAAGTCTGACCAGGTAACTCTGAGCAGGGCAGATTGGGGATCACTGGCCATGAGGTCCTTGACCTCCTCTGGCCTCCAGGGTAAAGCCCATGTCCACCTGCGAGCTACTTGCTTTGTTGGCAATGGCTCCTGAAGCCTGTGGCTGGGGAACTCCTAGTCTGGTTCTTTCTGCTGCTGACCCTCCTGGCTACTGACTTAGTCTCACCTGGCCCTGACTCAGGGGTCCACTCCGCAGACAGGTCATCCCTCTCACAACACTCACTCTGGTAAGCTTTTCCCCAGCCAGACTCTAAACCCTTCTAGGTCCTGTCTATGCCACATGGGCCCCAAGAGATGACTTGAAAGCAAAAGCTTAAGATCTCTGTCTTAGTCTGCTTGGGCTGCCATAACAAAATGCCATATACTGGGTGGCCTAAGCAACAGGAACCTTTTTTCTCACAGTGCTGGAGGCTGGAAGTCCCAGATTAAGGTCTGACAGGGTTGGTTTCCGTGAGGGCTCTTTTCCTAGCTTGCAGAAGGCCACCTTCTCATTTTGTTCTCACAGGACCTTTCCTCAGTCAGTGTTTGTGTGGAGAGAGAGATCTTGCTCTTCTTCTTATAAGGCCACCACTTCTCTTGGATTAAGGGCAAACCCTTATGAATTCATTTAACTATTTTCTAAAAGCCCAGACTTGAAATACAGTCACGATGGGGGTTAGGGCTTCAACCTACACATTTATGGCAGGGGATGTCACACAATACGGTTCCTAGCAGTTTCTCTCTGCCTGACCACACTGTGAGACCAAGTTCCCAGGGGAAATCTAAAAGGGGATTTCTTTCTAGAGTTCAAAAATGGGTAGAAAGGACAGTGGCCTCCCTTGGCCCTAGGTATTGTCTAGTTGAGGGAAAAGTGATAGGTGTGTTGCTTGTAGATGAGAAAAAGAAACTAAGACGACATTTTTTACAGCAAAGCAGAATGCTTGAGACTTGAGAGACTTGAGTTTTAATCTTCTAATGATTTTCTGTGTGACCCTAAAGTGACATAATCTCCTCTTTGATTTTATTCCTTCTTCGCTAACTGGGGAGATGTTGACTTGCTTCCTAAGGTGGTTGAAAGCGACCAACAAGACATAATTGCAAGGTTTTTTTTAAACAAAGATACTATTAGATGTTATAAATAAAAATAATGCAAAAGAATATACCTCCTCTCAAAATCCATGACATCCACAGAGTAAAGCATGAGGGCTAATAATCGAAATCTCAGTTTCCTGAAGTTTGCAGGATTGCTAAGAGGAAAGTGAGTCTTCCCATCTGGGGGTTATGGAGAAGCTTCAGGAAATTTGCCTAACTGAAGAGAGATGGATTCTATGAAATTCAGGACAACACAGAAAACATTCTGCATAATCCTCCAGTGACAGTTTGTCAAAGAGAAGCAAATCCTTCAGGACATTCTCTTTAATATACTTTTAGTAAATGTTTTATTGTATTGGATTATGGGAATTAGGGGAACAAAGGATCCATACCATATTTTTCAAAAGCAATATTTTTAGAATCACAAATTATATTGAAGTCTTTATACCAAGCAAATAAAAACAAAGATCAGAAGAACTAAACAGCATTTATATATGTCTCTACAGAGATATATATGTATATTAGCAAATTGAAATATAGCAAATACACACAAAAACACCCACATAAAAGAGATGCAAATTATATTTTTGACACATTTTCAGCACAATCACCTAATACAATTTTCTTTTATAGGCAGAGGTAATAAATAGTGCAAATGTATATTTATAGTGTATTTGACAATGTATTTGCTTTGAGTCAGAGGGAAAAGCTTGAGTGATTTTACCTTTGAAATGCCTCTTATCTACCTCAACTAAATTGCTGTTCTTTCTTCTGGATTTTTCACTGTGACTGGGACTGAGGTGGGAAGCACCTTTCAGTCTCAAAGCTTGGTACGTGCTTGGAATGATGATTTGGAGCTCACCTGAAACTCAGGATATTATTAGACTTGTGTGTGATTCTATCTCATCTCCCCTCTAAGACTACATGCGTCTTGAGAGTAAGAACAAAGCCTACTACTTCTCTACAAGCCGTTCAGCCTCTGGGACAGTGACTCGCATGTAGCAGGTGCATCAGCAGATGGGTTGGCTGTCATTCTGGGGCGTGGCCTGCAGGGAACCAGACATGTGCTGTGAGCTCCCAGCTGATGATCTGCTTCCAAGTTTCTGAGGACTAGAGGACTAATTGACTCTTAATTCAAGATCCGAGCGTATTTCCACAGCTAAGGAAGCCAGTTAGTTTCATTCCTTGAAGTGGATCCATCTCTCCAGTGTGTCACATGGATGTGCAGTGTTGACAAGTTGGTTTGGTCAAAGGGGCAGGTTAAATCAGGAGAGAGTGGCGTGCTCTGCAAGCCCAGGTAGGTGAGGACCAAGCCCAGAGGCTCAGCTCTGGCAAAGAAGGGATAGCTGGAAGGTAGGAGTAGCAAATGAGGGTTTGGAAGCTGTGTCCCTCCACTAGAGAGCGCCTGCCCCATCTCAGCCTGTGCGTGCGGAAGGCCCTGGATGTGGAGTATTGCCAGGGGAAGGCTGTGAGTGATTCACCCTCAGAGGAGGGACAGGGAACCATCCCACAGGAGCAGAGGGAATAGGGAGCCCTGAAGATGGGTGGGAGACAGGGATTTGGAGAAGCCATCAGACCCAGGCTCCCTTCTCCCCACCAAAGTTCAGTGGTGTTCACCATAAGGACAGTTTCTGGAGCGAATCCTTGGATGCTAGTGGCTAACATAACAGAGACTCAGCTGGTGCGCAGCCCTTTCTCCTCAATACCATGAAGCCAGAGGGTTCCTGGAGACAGCAACCCTGCCAAGCGTCAAATGCACTCTGCAAGGGAACTGCAGGGAAATGAGAGACCATTACTCTATATGGCCCTATTTGCTTCTCTTTCTCAGTTCCTCACTCTGGTCAGGGGGGCCTCATTAAGTGTTTCCTTCCTTTAAACGTGCACATCTCTCTTCAGGCCTGGAGAAAATGAGACCAAAACCATCCCCACCACGCTGCTGTGAACAGATACATTTAAATTTCTTTAAGCTCGGGTGACGTCCTCGGATGAGGAGCTCTAAGTACCAAGAGTTATTGTTATTACTATGTAGTTACTGCCTAGCATGCAGCGAATCACCCTGCCCTGCTGTGTAAAAGATGTATAGTGGGATGGGAAGTGTGGAGGAAGGAGCGGCATGGAGACTACAGAGGAAGCAGAGTGAAACGCACTAGAGAGAGAAGGTAATGATGGTGCCCAGTGCATGGGGGTCTCTACCAGGGTGGAAACAAGAAAGAGTTTCTTTCCACTAAGCAAACATGAAACATAGTGAAGACAGTGGGACTGAAGAGAAAGCACAGCATGGGGTTTAAGAACACGGGTTTAAATCCCAACTCCAACCCTTATTAACTGCATGCCTTGGACAAGCTTATGAACCTGTCTGGGCCTCAGTGTGTGTTACCTGCACATAGAAAGTTCTAAGTAACTGTAGTGATTATTATTACTACTGTGATTAGGCCTTGGTACAGTTGTCAGTGATCTACAGAAGGACCCAGTACATGATCAGAAGCGTTGTTTCTAATTAGAATCAGGATTTTCTGGAAGGGGTCACCGAAGAAATTCAGGAGAAATGGGAACCCATAGACACTATGGAATCACGAAAGGGGCCAAATGGACACCTCCTAGAATTGCCAAGGACATCCCAGTGGGGAGTCTCAAATCAACTTAAAAACAGGCAGTCTTGCTAAAGAACTCTGAAATTTCTTTGTGGAACAAGAGCCAACATCGCATACTATTGATCAATGAGGAGTAAGACCAACAACCTACATCTGTCTCTCCAACAAGAAGCCCTGAGACTACTTTGGAAGCTGCACATCATAGGCCTGGTTCTTCTCCAAGACATTTAGGAAGGAGGTGGGGCTGGGTGATCTTACTGAAACCTCACATTGCGTCTCTGCTGTAAGCATGCCACACAAGGCTGGGACAAGTACTATGATTCTACAGTCATGTTACAAACTTTGCAGGCCCTAGGACGTCTACTATATGAACTATCAAACATCTAGCTTCTCACAGAGAACCAATGCCGGAGGAGATAAGCAACCATGGAGAGTCCAGTAAGAGAGAAATGCAGGAGAGGAAAGCAAGTTCAACCGGAATGCGGGTTCAGAGAGCCCTTTCAGCTTCAGCGGCCAGGGAATGCATGACTCCTTTTGGGGGGGGTCATGAGGCAACTCAACATAAGAATATCTGATGTGGAATCCAAATACGCACCTCCTCCCCTCAGAACTCTACACTGTTTAGTGATGTGCATATGCTGTCAAATCAACATTTAAAAATGATCAAGTTGTAGTAACCAGTTGCCTGATCCACAGATGAGTTGAGGTTGTTAGATTGCTTCCCACCCAATTATTTGGACTGATCCAATCATGTGGGGATGGGTAACTAAGAGCCCCCTTAGGAAAGGAGCAATGTGAAGTAATTCAAAAAAAACAGGCTTCTCCCTGACTAACACCTGCATTTCTTGAGGGGCAGGAACTACTGGGCTATTGGATGGGGCGGTTGCCCTCCTCAGCTGTCACGCCCCTCCCTACTGTTTTCCTTTCATTCATCCCTATCTTGGTCTGTTCCTGGGGTCACAGGATTTCGAGGGACAAATATAGTTAAGTAATCATTAACTCGGGCATTGAGTGAAAGGTGTCCTTTCCATCTTCCCTCTAAAAGCCTCAAGGATTATTTCTCAAACTCCTCTCACCATTAAACTAACAAAACAAAACAAAGCCACTTTTATAAAATAATACTCTACTCAATGGAACAGGCTTTGAGACGCCAAGCAATTTAAATTCTAACAGTGTATTTTAATGATGCTTTTCTATTGCAGGGAAACGGCAACTCAGAGGACTGAGAGACTCAGGACTTCCAGACAGAGGATCAGGCGTACCTCATGCGCGAGTGTTTTGGTCGAAGGCCATTTTGAAACCTACTCCGTATCATTACAGACTTTCAGTAAATTAATTTAAAATAAATCCACCTCCTTCCCTTTATGTGGTAGAATTTCACTGGGATGCAACATGGGGACAGAGATTTGAACTCTCAGTACCACTTACGACGCGGGGCTTCAGGGACACCACGGACATGCTCTGCATTACCTGTCTGTGGGGGAGGGCTAGGGAGGCGGCGCTGGTGTGTGAGAAAGTAGTGGGCTCTTTTAAGCTCTTTTACTTAAAGCAATGAAAGAATAATTGCGTCATCTGCTGGAGCAAAAGTTTTCAACAGATGACTGGCTTGGTTCTTTTTTTTTTTTTTTTTCTGACTTGGTTCTTAAAACACACACACACACACAGACACACACACGAGGAGTGAACCACACAGCATGCAAATGAGAAGAACAACTGCTTTTGTTTGTTGGAGATTAATTTTTATGGAAAGTTGTACATTGCAGATTGCAATCAACCTGACACATTCTCTCCCTCCTGCTCCTTCTCTCAGTTGGCTTTGAGTAGATGCGCTTCCAAGTTTGAGAATTCATCTTGTCTGATTAATGATGTGTACACAGAGATTTCAGTCTCATCTTCCTTCTCTGGGTCCTTTTTATTCAGTTGTTTGCTGTGCTACAACCCTGCGGATAGATGGTTCTGCCGTGATAAATGTAAAGTTTGCATAAGCCATGTAACAGCAGGACAGCCTATTATCACTGTACATTTTCCATGGCTGTGCAAACCTCTGTAGGCTATTTTATTGCTAATAGATCCACAGAGAAACAGTAGTGATTTTACGACTCTTTTTAAAATGGAAATTCATGTTTGAGAAATACAACTGGGAGGAAACAGATGTAAACCACTTAAGCATTTGCAGAAAATTGAGATGCACACTCTTATTTACAGACCTACATAGCCTCCATTGCTTTATTTTCAAAATTAAAATAAGCAATCTGTTTACCATGGGAAATGAGGAACTGTAAACTTGTTGTTTTTCCTTTTACATGGCAATGGCCGCCATCGTTGGGTTTAATGGCAGAACTGAAGCAGGGTGGCAATTTTTTCCCCTTAGGTTTTATTGTCTATAATGCATTCCCTCAGTAATCTGCACGAGAGGTAGGCAAGTGGGAAAGATTTTCGTGTAACTGTATGTCTGAATTCACATTATGCCTTAACAGCTAAAATGATTACCAGACACATTAGAAAGATTTTAACCAGGTATTTAACACTATCTGTAAATTGCTTAAAATATTGGAAGAGTCAACCTCCACAAAAACACTTTCACATGGCCGAACATAAAAGCACAACCCATGCAAAAACATTTATTCTGGCCTCGTCCCAACTTTCTCACATATTTGAGAGTTGTGACAAATGTGACATGTTGGAAAGGAGATACAAATGGAAGTATCACAAAACAATATATAGCAATGAGATGTCTGTGCACCAGACTCATCTGAGCAAGCTCCTTGCGGCATGTGGAAGCTCCTCTGGTGTTTAATTTCTGTATTGATTTTTTTTTTTTTTTTTTAGTTCTAGAACTACCTTTTTTGTTGTGGTAAAATATATGCAACATAAAATTGACCATTTTAACCATTTCTAAGTATACAGTTCAGTGGCATGAAATGCATTCATCTTGTCGTGCAATCAGCACCACCATCCAGCTCCAGAACCTCTTCATCCCAGACTGAAACTCTGTACCCATGAAAGCAAACACTCGCCATTTCCCCGCTTCTCCCAGCCCCTAGTAACTTCTATTCTACCTTCTGGCTCTATGAATTTGCCTATCCTAGGCACCTCATCTAAGTGGAATTATACAGTGGTTGTCCCTTTGTGACTAGCTTATTTCACTTAGCAAAATGTCCTCAGGGTTCACCTACGTTGTAGCACGTGTCAGAATATCTTTCCTTTCTAACGCTGAATAACATTCCATGGTGTGTATATACCACATTTTGTGTATCCGCCCTGTGTGGCTAGTCCTGGGATATTAATATTGAGGGGGTATCCCCATCACCCCTGGGGATGGAGGTGGCTGGCTCATTCGTGAGCACTGCAAAGCAGGACGGCTGAAGAGAAGGAGAGGTGTCCAGACTAGGTTTGCAGAATCAGGCAGGGAGGCCTCCTGGAAGCTATAGGTTTCTGGTCTCTGTATAACAATCACCAGCTGTGGGAATATTTTGCTTTCATCCTTAAGCTTTGTTTTAAATGTCAAAGGAAGCTAAGCTAGACCCTCTTAGGAATTGAAATTTTCCTCAGAGATAAGATATGATGAACTTTGGCCCAAAGTCAGAGAACAGAATGTGTTTCCAACCCCATGCCTCCCTAAGCCACTCACTGCCACTGAGGAAGGCACTCAGGAGACTCCCTGATCATGGCCCTTGGATTGCATCAAATGAGGCACAGCCACAGTGAGCAGGCTCCGAGCTCACTCACCTCTGGTGGAAACCATACTATATCGAGATGGTAGTAAATGCATTTACAAACCTATTTGCCATGCACTCAACTCTCTTACAATAGACAAATTAAACAGCTGCCCTCTATTTACCTTGCTGTCTCATGGCCCATGTGATATAGAGGAGCTTCTGTTTATGGCTCCTTGGTGACATCAGCTAATGTCAGACCTATGTGGAGGAAGCTTTGTGGCTCTTCAGCTGTTGCTGCTGTCACAATTACCATAGTTTTCTATGGACTCACCCATGTGCTCTGCATTGCTGGGTGTTGTCAGTAGCAAAGCAGGATATTTCACAGTCCCTGTGTAATGAATTTACATCACCAGTGTATTATTATCTAATAATTAAATAACCCTGGGAGTTTGCCTAAACATCTCTGACATTTTATATGGAAAAATGGACATTTGTTGAGAGGACCTCTTATTAATGGATATATTTTTTTTGGCATTACATGTTTTGTGGCATTACCATTGATGAAGTATTTCCACATACATCTATTCATTTATTTTATACAACAATCTCATAAGGTATTCAGGATAGATCTAGTATCTTCATTTTACTGACGACATGAGGTGATTTTCCCACAATCATGGCACTAGTAAAAGGTAGAGTAGGGCTCTTTAATGGGGTGCAAAAGAATCAACTTTAATTCATTCTCAAGGTAGGGAAAGTAATTGGAAGCTTCATATCCAGAAGAAAGAGACCGAATGAAGGGAACTTGCATTAATTTAGCTTCCACAATACACATCATTTTGCTTTTACTGAGCTTCTACACTTATCTCGTTTAGTCTTCACAATGTTCCCTGGAAGTATACACTGAGATCCCATTTTTATGGAAGAACCTCAAAGTTTATTGGCCCATGTTACACAGCTGGGATAGAGCAAGAAATCAACTGAATCCATCAGATTTAAGATTTCATTCTTTTTCTAAAACATAATACAACTGCTGCTTAATTCCAAAGCTGGTACCTCAGTGCAATTTCCACATTGGTGCAAGTGCCCACCAGATGTCCTGTGGACACTGGTCCTCTGGAACACTCTTTTACACTGTTTCAGCTGGGATGGCAGAGGAGGCGGGTGTCTGGGGCTCCATCTCTAGGACCCTCCCCTTTCTGTCTCTAGGAGGAACTGTAGGACCCTTCAACACATCAATGAAAAGCTTCTGCATTGGGCCATTTGCCGAATAAACTGTTATTCTCTTACATTCCCTGACCTGTTGCACCCCTTTCAAAGACAACGAAAGCAATCCCCATGACAGAACTCTATCCAGTCTTCGGCAAAAAGCCAGATTCTTAGACGTCAATATCTTGTGGAAGTTCTGTTTGTTCTTGTTTGCTAATTACCCACTTTGAGGTACCCAGAGGGAAATGGAGGAAGTCCAGCTAGGCACAGACATAAACCTGAAGGGTCCTCTTACACAGCCACGGGCTTCCCAAGCATTGGGTCACTGTGGCAAGATGCACACATATGTGCACAGCAATCCTGGAAGAAGCCTAACAAAGGTTATTCTTTAAATATTTACACCCCCACTTATGTCTTTAGAGGAGATATTGAGCACCACATGGTTCCAGGAGAGAGAGAGGATTCCTTGGTGGCAGACTTTGTGTCTCCACTGTTGCTCTGAGAAATTCTGCTCGGACTTTGAATTCTCATCCAAAGTCATTCCACTGAATCAGGCCCACAGCTGCCTCACCATCCTCTCTAGAAGACTGTTCAGCACCATCTTTTATCTCAGCAAAATTGATTTTTCCTCCACCTTTGATGTTCTCCTTGAGAAGAATCACTTGTTGCATCTCAGTGTATTCCCCACAATGTTTTAGCATCCCAGCAGTTTCTGAACTTTGTAAGAGCTGGTGTCCTAGGTTTCTAGCTGCCTGGTCTATCCCCTAATCCAGTGTGGGACACAGGCATACAGAGAGACACACATCCTAATGCTCACACACACACACACACATAGATACACACAGTCACACACACAATGCAAATAGGCAACAGCTCTGTTGGTGCAGTATGGATGCTGGATGTTCTACGTGACTTTGATTCTCTTTCTCCTCCTCTTTTTCATGATGTGATGACCCATTTGGACAGTTGTCCTGGTTCTTTTACCCGTTCAGAAGCTTCAGAATTTCTGCTCTCTGGACTAGAGGAAAGACCACCAGAAGTGTGGTCAGAAGACCAGCTCTGTCACGCACAAGCCTCGTGTCTTATACATTTAATATTTTTCTTGTTTTAACAAAATTGAGACAATATTTTTGTGCCTTTTGGCACATAAGTTCTGTTGAACCTACTTGCCCAACATCTGTTGTTGGTAGATATGCTCTTTATTCTTACAGATGGGGTTTAAAGACTTGGCTCATTCAAATACTTGGCCCCTTTCATTATTTTTCCTCCAATTTCCTTTTTCCAATCTCCTGACATTTTTGTGTACATTACTACACCCACAAAAAGTGCCAGTTTCTGAAATAGCTACGTCCCTTTGTAATTGGTTAAGAAGCACAAATATTCACGTTTGGCACTTGCACTTGTGAACTTCAATCACTGTTTGCATTATCCACAGTAGACTTTTAATTAGTATGTGTTCAATAAAGGAGCGAAGTTGTGTCTTATACCTTCCCACATATTCACATTGGGTGTTTAATTTCCTGTCTCCCCCTATGGACCAAGGGAAAAGCCTTATAAAAACTTCTTTCACGTGGAATACAGGTCTCACTTTTTCAATGTAGTTCTGTCATTGAAATGCCTTCCATTTATTTTTCTTTTCTCACTCTCATAAGCTTCATTTTCCACCTTCTGTATTCCATGGCCTTGATGACAGTGGGTTTTACTCATATTTTTGTGATTGTATGTGCTGGTGATGATGTCCCCTAAGTCCTCCATTTGAGGGCAACTATCCCATCCCAGCCCCTGAAGGCTGTAAGGGCTGGCTGTTTGCTGGTGGTCCCAGGGCCTTCTGTGTTGCTGGTCACAGCTGAGTGGGTCCAGGGTCATCACCAGATCCAAGTGTAGCCTGAAGCTGCCTCATTCTTTATAGCAAGACCTAGTCTGGAAATGATGAGCCAGCCAATGAGATTTCTTATGGAAATTTGAACCAAAAAACACAGAGAGAATCGGTGGGATAGTAGGGATGACAGAAACTGAAGAGCAGAAATAGAAGGTCGCTCTGGGGGCTTGTGTGAGCTGATGATAACAGAGGGGTGGGGATGATGAATGGCTAAGAGAGAAGCCACATGACCCTGAGAGAGGAGGCAGCCGGAAGCATCACAGAGAAAAGGAAAGGGAGAGGAGAGACCTCAGCAGCCATGCATTCCCTCATCATCCTCAGCCCTTCTCCTGTGACCCTTGTGTTTGGAAGCTCTGGATCCTTGCATCCTCTTCCTTGTCATGGATGTCAGGACGTTGCTGCTTCTACGGAGGCCAGCATCATCTCTCCCAGCCATACCAACGTCACCTCAGTGCTCTCTCGCTATCTCTGGTGGGGTGCCTGGCCCATCACCGTTTTCTCAGCCTCCCTGCAACTATGACTTTTCCAGATCATCCTCAAAACTTGGCCTTCGACCTTTAACTTCAGTCACTCCTCCAGCCACCTTCCCTGGAACACAGGAGAACCCTTAGGGGAGCCTCCCCACAGGCCGAGGATGCTGCCAGGCCTGGGTCACCTCCTTGTCCTGGTGACAGAACCATCTCCCAGGTGTGCACTGGTGTGCCTCATACTAAGGTTAAATATAGTCTTTGCCAAATCCACTTCCTCAATACCTAGAACATGTTTCCTATTAGGCATTGCATCAAGCGGTCATTTGTTGTTTTTAAGCGTGCTTGCAATGTCTGGGCATGATCTTAGGAGCCGCCATCTTTGGCTTCCCTTAAGCTCTCCCATGCTCCCATTGCCTCTGCTCTAACTTACCCCACACAGCTGCTTACATTTCCGGGCAGCCTCCTACTGACACTCATATCAATGGAAACATTTCTTGAGTGTTATTTAAATATCAAACATGTGTTATCTCAATGAATCCTCGCAAAAACCCCGTGAGATGAGTTCAATTACCAGCTCCATTTTACAGATGAGGAAACTAAGGCACAGAGAGATAGAGTAACTTTCTCAAAGCCACACAGCTTGTCAGTGGTGGACAGGGGTTTGAACCCAGGCAGCCTGGCTCCAGAGCACATTGACTATTGTGCCCCAGCTAGCTCCCGGCAATATGTCACCATCTGCCTCCGTTTCTGTCACGGGTGCCCTGTGTCTGCTACTTCCTTCTTGAAGAGACTGAGTTGAGTACTTATCTTGGCCCATTAAGTGGAATCATGATAAAATTCTTCCAATATTCCCAACACTTTAAAAACAAATGTATGGCCTCCAGAATAAAACCAATGTATCTGCTGATGAAGCTCCTGGACCGAATGGCTGCAAATGTGACCCTCGGCTTGATTCCACTGGTAGCTAGCTAGAGGGCTGGCTAACTAGAGGGCTGGCAGGCCAGGTGCAAGGTCTTGTCACAGGTGAGGAGCATTCTCACGTACATTGTCCCTATTATTTTCCTCTGCCTTTTGCAGAAGATCTGGGGGTTCTTTTCTCCTCTCCTCTCCTCTCCTCTCCTCTCCTCTTCTCTTCTCTTCTCTTCTTCTTCCCCCTCCCCTCCCCCCCTCCCCTACCCCCTCCCTCCCTCCCCTCCCTTTGTCTCTCCTCTCCTCTTCTCTCCTCTTCTCTTGTTGCTCATCTGGAAGATGAAAGCAGGCAGCCAGGCCTAGTTTTCCCTTTGTCCTCAGATCCCTCGTGAGTCCTCCTCCATCACCATCAGAAACTTGAGCCCTGTCCAGCTTCTTCTTTCAGCTGACTTGCTCCACATGCCACTGGTACCTCTGACCCAAACCCACCTCCAAATTCATCTGGATTCATTCTGGTCACTATAGTTATTCTGGAAACTTTCTTCCCTACACCGCCCCCACACGCCAGCAGGTTTTGGCAGCACTTACCCACTCCATCTCTCCCTGAGTTCTCATCCATCTCACCAGCTCCTCCTAGACACATGACATCATTGAACATGTCTTGAACCTCTTAGTACCCTGTGAGGTAGGGAGAAAGGACTCCCTAGTTGATCAACACAGTAAGTTCTTCCTCCTTCAGGAAGCCTTCTTGGATCACCCCTCTCAGACTTTTGTCTGAACTCACAGCATCTACTTTCTGGCTTCCACTTTCTGTGATTCATTCCCTTCTGCTTGTAGCATTTCTTGTATTACTGTCATGCATTGCTATTAATGTTTTATATATCTATGCTTTTGTCTCCTCAACTGAATTTTTAGTTTCTTAAAGGAGTTTATACTTCTAATATTCTTCATACCGCCTTGATTTGAATAAGTTTGCTATTTGATTTAAACTCTGGCTGGATAGCAAAATAAATCTTATTGAATGCTCAAAGAAAGAGGGTTAGGTGAGCCATTTTGAAGTTCCTTGAATTCCAGTTAATCATTTTCCCTTTGCCAATCAGGATGCTGTTTCTAAATTAGTGAACAAGCAAAGCAGCCCACAGTGAGATGTCATCCTTCAGTTGGAACAAGAAAGGTTTCTCTAACGTGACTCTGCGTGACTTGCAAATAAAAATTTTAAAAGTTATAAAACAAGTTCTTTATGGGTAGCAGAATTATTTACTGATTAAGAAGATAGATGCATGTAATTGGCTACATTACATCTTCAACCCCACCACCTTTGCTCAAAATTCATCTGTTGAAGTCCTAACCCCCAGTACGTCATGGTGGCTGCATTTGGAGATAAGGTCTTTAAAGAGGTAAGTAAGTTAAAATGGGGTATTCACGGTGGGCCCTAATGCATTATTAATGGTGTTCTTATGAGAAAAGAAAATTTGGGCACACACAGAGAAACACCAGACATGGCCACAGACTGAGGGGCCACCATGTGCAGCCATCTGCAAGCCCAGAAGAGAACTTTTAGAGGAAACCAACCCTGCTAACACTTTGATATTGGACTTCCAGCCTCCAGAACTCAGAGAAAATAAATTTCTTTTGTTTAAACCACGCACTTTGTGGTATTTTGTTATGACAACCCTAGCAAGTAATACAACATAATTTGTACTAAAACAAACTTAGGATTCCTTCTCTGTCATTTAGTCACAGACCACCTTGGGCAAGGTGCTTAGTTTGTCTGTAAGTTTCCTCATCTGCAACATGGCAATAGTGATACCTCTGTGTGTTGGGAGGATTAAATGAGACCGTGCAAAGCAAGAACACAGTGCCTGGCATAAAATAAACACTATTAGTTAGCCACCAATTGTAGAAAATCAGGAAGAAAACAGCACGCATTGTTCTATCACCAAAGTGAGCCACTATAAACACTTTGATGATTCTCTAACCATCTTATAATTAAACATAACTATGGTCCTGCTGTATACACAATTTTAGATCCTCCTTTGTTTTATTCTACATTGTATCACAAGCATTCCCTGAGCTACTAAAACTAAAGGATAATAATTGGCTGCCATTTCAGTATTAGAGAATTATAATGAGGCAATTTATCCAAGAACTTGTAGATTATGAAAATAGGCTCACCCTAAGAGGAAAACTTTACAATCAAACATAATGGATCACATACATACATACATAATACATACATACATACAATATATATGGAATAGGTTGGAGCCAGGAGATGTGGAGTCGCTGGGAGATAAAAAGGCTCTCTGTCAATGCAGCTGTAATTTGACAGACTGGGCTACACTGTCTCAAGAGGGTATGTGGTCATGAGGAGAGAAACCTGGAGAACGGAGAGCTAGTGTTGCTGGCTGCTGCCTGGGGCTGCCTTCCCCTCTCAAGAGAGGCAGTGGAGCTTCAAGGTGCAGGGCTTTGGAGTTGAACTGTCTAGCATTTGAATCTAGGCTCTGCAGCTCATTTCACTGCAGAATCTTGGGGAATGATCCTGAAACTTATTGTGCCTTTCCTTATCTTTAAAATGGCTTGGAGGAGGAGGGCACTACCTACCTCATTATGTTGTTCTGAAGATTAAATGTGGGTTTGTCACATAAGTTCTCAGTAAGTATTAGCTTCTCTTTCTTATTTGGGGGAAAGGGAGTCTTACACAATGGGTCTCAAATCCAAGATCACCCTAACAGGAGATGAGCATATCAAATTGCTTGGGCCTGATGCTGTTTAGTGCTCAATTCCTTGCACTCCCTTTGCTGAGACTCCACACTTAAAAAGCAGCCTTCTGATGAGGCTCCCCCGGGGACCTGCCAAGCAGGAGAAGACTTTGATGATGTGCACTGAGTTTTCCAGTTCCTCTGACGATTGTATTTCTCCTTGTGACTCTGCCACTTCCTGACTTGCTTGGGCAGTAACTGAACTGCTCTGTCTTATTTTTGTCATTTGCATAGGGGGGATAATGTCACTTAGAAACCACAATGAGGGCCGGGCGCGGTGGCTCATGTCTGTAATCCCAGCACTTTTGAAGGCCGAGGTGGGCGGATGACGAGGTCAGGAGATTGAGACCATCCTGGCTAACACGGTGAAACCCCGTCTCTACTAAAAAATACAAAAAACAAGCTGGGCGTGGTAGCAGGCGTCTGTAGTCCCAGCTACTCGGGAGGCTGAGGCAGGAGAATTGTGTGAACCTGGGAGGTGGAGCTTGCAGTGAGCCAAGATTGCGCCACTGCACTCCAACCTGGGTGATAGAGCGAGACTCTGTCTCAAAAAAAAGAAAAAGAAAAAGAAATCACAATGAGATGAGGAGGCTAAGTAGGAGGAATGATAATGTCAGTTAACAAATATGGAGCACTTAGTATGGGTTGGACATGTACTAAATGCCTTGTGAATGTGATCTCGTTAAATGAGATACTGATAATTGCTTGGTGCGGTACCTGGTACACAGACTCAATGAGTAGTAGCAAGTAAGTGGATGTATTCAGTAGGAGGTTGCATCCCAGATAGTTTATTTCTAGGGGAAGAATGTGCTGATTATGCTGGTCTAAGTATTCCAGAGCTTTAATCAGATTTCCAGATATAAAATGATACTTCGAATTCTGTTTCGAGGTATCCATTTCACAACCTTGGTTAACGTGAGTCCATTCCTGAGAAAAAGATCCCCATCTCAGTATGCCCACAGCCAGGTTTCTGATCTTAAGAGAAAAAGGCCAGGCCGAGGCAGGAGGATCACCTGAGGTCAGAAGTTCGAGACCAGCCTGATCAATATGATGAAACCCATCTCTACTAAAAATACAAAAATTAGCCGGGCGTGGTGGCATGCACCTGTAATCCCAGCTACTTGGGAGGCTGAGACAGGAGAATTGCTTGAACCCAGGAGGTGGACGTTGCACTGAGCTGAGATTGTGCCATTGCACTCTGACCTGGGCAACAAGAGGGAAACTCTGTTTCAAAAAAAAAAAAAAGAAGAAGAAAGAAAGAAAGAGAGAGAGAGAAAAAAAGAAAGGAAGGAAGGAGAAAGAAAAAGAAAGAAAGAAAGAAAGAAAGAGAAAGAAAGAAAGAAAGAAAGAAAGAAAGAAAGAAAGAAAGAAAGAAAGAAAGAAAGAAAGAAAGAAAGAAAGAAAGGAAGGAAGGAAGGAAAGAAAAAAAGGGAAAGAGAAAGAAAAGAAAGCCAAACTTTGACCATGGAAGATCACCAAAGTAGGGGATGTATAAGGAGCTTTTGCTTTTTTTGCACTTCTAGATTCCAGTGAACTTTATTTTTAATAGGTATGCTATAGATTGATGTTTAACTTTAGCATTATTTATGTAACCATCTCCCTATTCTAAGACACCTAGACTTAATCGTTTTCCTCTCATTTTTATAAATCACACTACAAAGAAGACCTTGTATATAAAAGTTGGCTTTTCCCCCACTTTGGGCTGTGGAAATGTTTCCAAAGATGCTAAATGATGGTAAGTGATGTCAACTAAGTTCACCAGCCTGCCCTCAAAAGATTCCAAAAGTATGAGGTTGGTTTCCTTTTTTTTTCTTGCACCTGATTCCCTTGGTAGTTTGCCATAGATAGGCTCTTCAAATATGGAGGCATTCAATCCCATTTGGAGGGAGTGGATGGGGTTGAGATGGGTAATAGGGTAATAGAGGCAGAAGATTCAGGAATGTTCCCCTGGGGCATGCAGTGAGTCACTGCTGAAGCCATTTATGGAGAGCACGCCTCCTAACTCATCATCTTTGACTCTAATCGCCTGGGCAGGCATTGCACAGCGGCACTTGGGAGACGTCGCCTTCAACAGCCATGTCTTAAGGGGGTGTACATGGGGCAATCAAGACTATTGAGAATGTAAGTTAAGATTATTGCTTCCCGTGTGCACATTCCACTCACAGGCTGATTAGTGCACTGAAGAGCTCTCATTGACATTTCGTGTTTTAACATAAAGATTTCTTGTGCATAGCTCAGAAAAGAGAGACAGATTTTCAAACAGCTGTCTAATATCTCTGTCAACATAGAAATTAAATAGATTTAGGAACTTCAGGAAAACATACGCACATTTAATGCCCAGTAATGATCAATTCCAATTTCCAGTTGCACAGACAGGAATTGTTTTCAATGTGTTCTATGGGTTATTCCAAATAAACATCTGGCATCATTTTATTTCTTTTTAATCATTTGAATGGTGATATTATAGGTCTATCTATTTATTTGTCCAGCTATAAAGCTGATGATACTATGAAGATATTGAAATGAATCCAATGTCTCAATCAACTTTCAAATGAAAACATTCCACTGTTTTAAAGCAACCATTTTCGCTTTTAGCATAGATCAACTTTGGATTACAAATTTCCTCCAAACTTGTCAGCAGTATTTTTGTTTCTTTTTGTACTAGTGATAATGAAAGACAGAAACATCACCTTGCCTTCAGTGTCGAGATGTGCTTCTGTTCAAAGGAGATCAACCCCTCAGAGTCTGTGTTGTAGAGAGAGGGCACAAGGGAGAATGACCTACACTCCTCACCCTGGTGTGATGTTCTGTCCATTGACTTGTTACTCTCAAACAAGCAGAACGACCCTTCTCGTGAAGGTGCTGTGTAGGAGGAGGACAGGGTCTGGCTGATTAGGGTTCAAATCCCAGCCCTGCCCCTTTCTAATTTTGTGAGCTTGTTCAGTGTGATTCACTTCTCTGAGTCTCAGGGTCTTCCTCTTTCATACAAATTAGTAATAATACATCATTCAACGAGATGACATATAGGGAGCATCTCAACTGTGCAGTAGGTCTCAGGTGATAGCGATTTCTATTGTGAGGTAGATTCCAAGCCACAGAGCCCCTCTCCCCACAGTAAGCCTGCTCTGAACTGAGCTTGGGAACATGGGTGGGAGTGTGCCAGGCTGCCTACCTGCCTACCTGCAGACACAATTCAGAGTAGCAGTAATAAGAGCAAAGGCAAATTGACTTGAGTCTAGAGGGCCAACCCCTTCCTCTCTGAGGACCACCTCAAACACATGAGCAGTCCAGCCTCTGTTCAGGAAGAAAATGTGTGAATCACAGCCAACAGGCCCAGGCCTCTGCTGAGAGCAATAGAAACTAATCAAAATTATAGATCATTTTAATAAGAGGTCATTTTGGAACCCCAAGGACAGTTATAGTTAGAGTTGATTTAGGCTGGCCTGAGGATTGTAAAGAAAGTATGCCTGTGGTCTTTAAGTCCTAGAGTTTCCTTTGGGTAATTATAAAGAAATACAGCAGGGCCGGATGCGGAGGCTCAAGCCTGTAATCCCAGCACTTTGGGAGGCCGAGACGTGTGGATCACGAGGTCAGGAGATCGAGACTATCCTGGCTAACACAGTGAAACCCCTTCTCTACTAAAAAATACAAGAAACTAGCCGGGCAAGGTGGCGGGCGCCTGTAGTCCCAGCTACTCGGAAGGCTGAGGCAGGAGAATGGCGTAAACCCAGGAGGCAGAGCTTCCAGTGAGCTGAGATCCGGCCACTGCACTCCAGCCTGGGCAACAGAGCGAGACTCCGTCTCAAAAAAAAAAAAGAAAGAAATACAGCAGCACATAGTTGCAGCTCTTCTTGATGCAGAGCACTAGGCTGTGTACCTGCAGATGCACATCTGGGCCAGTCCCTGGATGCAGACACACATCTGGGCCAGTTGAAGCCAGCAACTACACTCAGTGAAAGCTTGGTATAATGTGGCTTTCCTACTATATTAGATATTCTGTCCCCATACAAGGGCAATAAATGCATTCCTCAGCACAGATGCTATTTCCAATGCCATTTTGCTTTATCCAAATCAAATTCCTCAAAGCACCAGTTTTATTTTCTGACAATACAGCATGCGGACAAACAGCATTGCATCCAAATCTCACCTCTTCCACATCCTAGTCATGTGACCAGTTTCCTTATCTGAGAAATGAGGATAATTATGGCAAGTACTTCAGAAGGGAGAAGGAAAATGAGCCAATGACTCGCATATTTAGTCTAGCACCTGGCACATAGTAAGTGCCCAAGAAAATGATGGAATGAATAGTAGCTGCTTATGTATGGCATATACAGATTCTAATAGAAAGTATAAAGGGTAATTAAATCTCAGCTAACCTAGATTTGCTTTAGGCTGAGGCATAACAAAGTTGATAAGAAGCCTTTTGAAAGAGTCATGGAAACAATGCTGGCCCACACAGTTGAGACCCCAGAGAAGTGGGAGAAGCCTAAGGAGTGTCACTTGCTCTTCCACTCACTTATCTTTTGGTTTGAGTTTCTAAAGAATCAATATTGATGGTGGAAAAAGTGAGTGATTGACTTTGTAAAGCTATAAGAATGCAGGGAATACCAAGGAAAAATTTTATTTTTCTTTTCTTTTTTTCGAGATGGAGTCTTGCTCTGTTGCCCAGGCTGAAGTGCAATGGCGTGATCTCGGCTCACTGTAACCTCCACCTCTCGAGTTCAAACGATTCTCCTGCCTCAGCCTCCTGAGTAACTGGGTTTACAGACACCTGCAACCACACCAGGCTAATTTTTGTATTTTTAGTAGAGATGGGGTTTCACCATGTTGGCCAGGCTGGTCTCGAACTCCCGACCTCAGGTGATCCACCCGCCTCAGCCTCCCAAAGTGCTGGGATTACAGGCATGAGCCACCATGCCCAGACTGTTTTTCTTTTTTTAGTCATAAAAGTTATCATGCATATAAAAGGGTGTATATTAAATTTATGTTGGTTTAAAGGATAATGATCAAAGGAGCACCTAGGTACCTACCACCCACTCAATAAAATATTGTCCACAACTCAGCCCTCCTGAGAGCCACCCTCATGTGTCTCTTTCCACCACTGCCCTGAGGAAATGCTGTTGCGTATTTTGTGTTAATCACTACCCTGCTTTACCTAAAGTTTTCTGCCTGTCCCTAAAAGATATGTTTGTAGATGTGCTGCTGTCATGCTCTTTTTGCCCGACATTGTGAAATTCATCCACATCGTTGTCTGTGGCCATATTCCTTGGTACAAATATAAAACAATTTATTCATGCAATCTGCTGTTCCTGAACACCTGTGTTGCTTCCAGTTCTTTGCTCCTACAGACATTCATACACATTCATATATTGCATTTAGCTTGCAATAATTTTTCTAGGGTCCTTACGATGAATGGTTTTAGAATTTTACTGAATTCTGCACCTATTGAGATGATCATGAGGTTTTTCTCCTTAATTCCTTAATGTGGCAAACTAAAGTAATAAATTTTTAAAATATTGAACCAACAGTGAATTTCTGGGATAAACCCTACTTGATCTCTTATTTGTTGGTGATTTTGGTTTACTTTTATTTTATTCAGTATTTTTGGATCTTGATCTGTTTTTATCTAGGTTTGGTATCATGAAATGAGTTCGAAAGGATTTCCTTCCTTCTTTATTTTCCTTCCTCCCCACACCCCTTTCTTCCTGCCTTCCTCTGTTCTCTTAGTGTTTCCTATACCTACAGTTATATCCTTTGTTAGGCCATTTCTGCATTGCCATAAAGAAATATCTGAGACTGGGTAATTTATTAAAAATAGGTTTAATTGGCTCACAGTTCTGCAGGCTGTACAGAGAGCATGGTGCTGGCATCTGCTCAGCTTCTGGTGAGGCCTCACGAAACTTACAACCATGACAGGCAAGAACTAGAGCAAGAGAGAGCAAGGGAAAATATGCTACACAATTTTAAACAGCCAGATCTCACAATAACTTCACTATTGTAAGGACAGTACCAAAAGGATGGTGCTAAACGACTCCTGAAAAATTCACCCTCGTGATCCAGTCACCTCCCATTAGGCCTCGCCTCCAACACTAAAGATCACAATTCAACTCGAGATTTAGAGAGAATGACATCCAAACTAAGTCATATCCTTTTTCTCATTCCCAAAATTGTTAATTTGAGTCTTCTCTCTTTTTCAAGATCAGACTTGGCAAGGGTTTGCCCATGTTATTGATCTTTATGGAGAACCACTTTTTAGCTTGGTCAGTCTTCTGTATAGTAATTTTGTTGTTCTGATTTTATTAATTTCTGCTCTTTACTATTTTCTTCCATTTTATTTGAGCTTATTGTGCTATTATATTCCTAACTTCTTATATTGCTAATTGCTAATTTTAAAACTTTTCTTTTTAATATAAGTGTTTAACTCTGTGAATGTACCACTTTCACTGCATCCCATAAGATTTTTTAATTGAATCTTTTATTTTGAGGTGATTGCAAATTTACATGTAGTTGTAAGAAAAAATACAGAGATTCCCTGTACCCTTGACCCTGTTTCCCCCAATGGTAGCATCTTACAAAATTATACTGTGGTATCTCGGCCAGGATATTGACATCAACACAGTCAAGATACAGAACATTTCCATAACCACAAGCATCACTCACACTGACCTTCGATAGCCACTCTCTTTTCCTCCTACTTCCACCCTCTCCTTAACTCCTAGCAACATCTAATCAATTTCTATAATTTTGTCCTTCCAAGAATGTTATATAAATGGAATCATACATTACATCACCTTTCGGATTGGCTTTTGTCACCTACCATAATTCTCTGAAGATTTGTCTAGGTTGTTGTATCAATTGTTTTTTCCTTTGTATTGCTGAATACTATTCCATGGTGTGAATGTACCACAATTTGTTTAACCATTCACCTGTTGAAGGGCATCTGGTTGTTTCCATATTGGGTATTGCCAATAAAGCTGCAATGAAGATTCATGGACAAGCTTGATATTAATAGTTGCATGCTTAGTTTTTTCAGAAATTTCCAGAGTGGCTGTACCATTCTACATTCCTACCAGCAATGTGTGACTGATCCAGTTTCTCCACATCCTTGCCACCATAAGGCTGTCATTATTTTTTGTTTTAACCATTCTGTTAGGCTTGTAGTGATATCTCATTGTAGTTTTAATTTGTAGTACCCTGGTGGCTAATGATGTTGAACATCATTTCCTGTGCTTATTTGCCATCTGTGTGTGTGTGTGTGTATATATATCTTATCTATATATAATATATAATGCAAATATATAATGTGTATATATATACATTATATATATATTATTTTTGGTGAAATGTCTCTTCATATTTTTGCCCATATTATAGTTGATTTTTTTTTTGCCGTCAAGTTTTGAGAGTTCTTTATATGTTCTAAATATTAGTTGTTCATCAGTTTTAATTAATATTATTTCCCCTCCACTTTTTTTTTTTCATTTTAAGCATCTTCTCATTTCTATCAGGATTTATTCTTTGACCATGTTCTTTAAATGTTGAAAACAAATCACTTAATATCTTTGTGTAATTTATTTATAACTTAATTTTATCATTTGTCAGTTAGTCAGTGAATATGGCTTAACTCATACCAAATATTTGTAATTTGTCAATACTTACTTTTGGTTTATAATGTAGTCAATTTCCGTAAATATTTTCTGTGTGTTTTAAAATAACATTCTACGGTTATTGGAGATAGTACTTACATATGTTCATTAAATTAACCTTGTGTTTCTCAAGTCTTTGATATTCTTACTGATATTTTCTCTGCTTGATTTATCAACCATTGAATGTCTCTCTTGATAGTGGTCTATTTTTCAGTTTCTTCTTGTATTCTGTCAGTTCTTGTTTTATATATTTTGAAGCTTTGTAACTAAGTATATACATATTTCTGGTGAATTGAATATTTTGTAAAAATATGTACTGATGCTCATTACCTATAGTAATGTCTTTTGCCTAAGGTCTGCTTCATCTGCTATTACACGAGCCTTCTTTGGTTATTTGCTTGTGTGACAAAGTTGTTCCTAAAATTCGTTCTCCCCATCTTCTTTGATAACAGAATTCTCCCTCCAATTTTTAGCTGGAAACTTGACCTCCTGAAGTAAAGATTACATTTCTCAGCTTCCTTTGCAGCTAGATGTGGCTATATGACAAGTATCTGGTCAATGAGATGAAAATAGATGGGTTAACAGCTTCCAAGGACCTTCCTTAAAAGGCAGTGCAGGATATGCCACTTTTTCTTCTTCCTCCTTCCTTCCCTCATTATCCTGGACTGTCCAGGTGCTGCCATCTTGGACCTTGAGGTAAAGGGCTCCCAATGTAGAGCCATAGAATAGAAAGAGTCTGGGTTCTTGATACCAGGCAGTACCATGGACACCAACCTACAACAGAGAAAAAATACATTCTATCTTGTTTAAGCCTCTGTTGCTTGGAGTTTTCTGTCACTTGTAGTGAAATCTAGTCCCACTGAATACATCTGTTATATCCATTTACTTTCTTTTACTTTGAAGTTTCCATATCCTTATATTTTATGGATATTAATTATGAACATAATTCGGCTGAAGTTTTATTTCCTGTTATTGCTGTGAATTCTCTTTTATTTTGAATCAGATCTGATGGCCTTAGTCTTTTAACTAGAAAGCCTAGTTCATTTCCATTGAGTGTGATTATTAATATATTTGGATTCATTAAATTACTCTATCTTATTTTATCATTTCTATGTGTTCCATTTCTATACTTTGTCTTTCCACCTTTTGGATTTAGTTTTCCCCTTCATTCCATTTTTTCCCTTCTGCTAGTTTGAACAATTTTTTTTATTCTTTTATGGTTTAACTGATAAATTTTATTACGCCTATTTAATTAATATCTAAACAATGTCAGTGAGAACACTGTAAATTCTGTGTAAAATTCTGAATTTGTTGATTCTGATAATGTTGGAAGATTCTTCCATAAAGGCATATTATAATATTCTCTTCCTTCACGGGGGAATGGCACAGGTTCTGGCCCATTGATAAAAACAATAAGCTTCGCAGCTGGGCATTTATCCCAAAGTCAGCCCTGAGTTTCTCAGCCTTGTCAAGGTAAAGAGCCTGTTGATCACTGTTCCCCTGTTTCCCTGGTGACGCCTACATTTTGGAAAAAATGTAACATAGAATAAGAATTTTTATGCATGTGTTTATTTATGTCATGCTTCTGTCCATTGAGGCTTTTAGGATCACTTACAGGTATGCAAACCTTACAGTAAGATAAAATAAAATAGTTGAATTTGAGAACAGAAATTGAGGAAAGGAAATCTGCATTTATTCAGTAATTAATTACCACCCCTATTTTTATTAATCAAAGACATAGAACTGCCAGTTGGAACTTCTGATTAGCACAAGATAAGCAGCTTTGGCTCAAGGCATATGAAATTCCACCACAACCCTGAGACATAGGCATTTTCTTTGACCTGCTTGCCTTATGCATGTTCCATCCCACTTTTGGAAATGTGATGAGTCATCTCAGGTACCTGTCCTTACCATCACAAACTGTTAGGGGGCCAGGAACCTCCTGTAGGAATCCCTATTCTGATTTCCACTTGAAAGATGGAAAAGATCATCCTTCTCTCACACCCCCCATATTGCACAGGTCGGTCTCCTCAGGCCTCCTTCTCTCTACCTGGTGAACCCTTTCTTCTCCTCAGGTTTCAGCCTAGATATTACTACCTCCTCTTGGAAGCCTTCCTTGACCAGCCCTCCAAACTTGAGTAGAGAGTTGTACAATGGGCTGCCATCCTAATCTGCCTGGGCTTGTCATTGTGTTGGAAGTCACCCATTTCCTTATCTCCACTTGATTGTGACCCCCTGTAAAGGTGGGCTCTGTGCCTGGATTTTTCATGGTTGTATCCCCAGTGTCCGGCGCAGTAACTGGCATAGAGGTGAGTGAACAATGTGATTACTAGGTGAATAGATAGATGGATGGGTGAATGAATTAACGAGGCTAAAGCCACTATAACTGATGTACAGGGGATGTGCTTAAGATACCCAGAGAAGGGTTTTGTTATTTGCCACCAGAAAAGCTGTGACCAATACAAGCACTGACGTTCCGGGTGGATTCAGATGCCATCACAAAATTTTCTCCACTAATCGAAGACCCAGCCACAGAATGCACAAAACAGCTCTCAAGATCTCTGCACGCAATATCAGTGCCCATGGGTCCCTGTGGCCGTTTCTCAGTCCCGCCCATAAGCCACCATCATCTCTGCCTCATCTTCTGCGAAAACCTCCCCCCTGGTTGTCTCATGAGGTCCTCAATCCATTCTTCATACTGCAGCCAAAGCCATCTTTTCAGAATGTAAACCTGATGGTGCCACTCCTGTCTGATGAAATCGTTCAGGGGCTTCGCATTTCTGTGAAAGACCAAAATCCTTAAAATTTTTTGACCTTTACTCACAATAAGAAATACAGTTTATATTGAAACTCAGTACACTTGATGTATATTTTATAAAAGTGTCACAAGACAATGCTTATCCTTTATTTGATTAATAAATACTTGTATGGCAGTTACTGATTGCCAGACACTGTTCTTGGTGTGCTGCGAATAGTAACTCAAAACTTCCCCAAACTGAAGACAAAGCTTTGGTGGGTAGGTTGTAAGATGACCTCCAATGGTCTTTGCCTTCTGGCATTCATGGCCGCATCCTCGTGTAATACCTTGAGTGTGGGCTCCCTTCTGAAAAACAGAATATGACAGAATTGATTGGATGCCACTTTGGAGATTAGAAAGACTGTGGATTCTGTCTTGGGTTCTCGCTCTGTCTCTCATCACTTGCCCTAGTGGAAGCAAGCTGCCACGTTGTGGGCAATCCTGTGGAGATGCCACGTGGTGTGGCAGACCCTGAAGCCCTGAGTGCAACAGCCTGCAAGGAGCTGAGGCCTGCCAGCAACTATATAAGTGAGCATGGAGGCAAAACATTTGGCAGTAGTTGAGGCTTATAAGGTGACTGCCGTCCTGGCCAACTGTAGCCCTTGAGAGTACTTCACAGAGACCTGGAGCCAGAGGCACTCAACTACGTCACTCCTGGTCCCCTATCCCATAGAAAATGTGAGATAATACATGTTTATTGTTTTCAGTAGCCAAGTTTGGGGTAATTTGTTATACAGCAATAGATAATAGACTACCCTCGAGAGGCACCTCCAAGGTGCCAAGCTTTGTGCTAAGCACATTCATTCAGGTGAATCCTCATAGCCCTGCAAGGTGGGTAGCATTATCTCCATTGTACAGGCAAAGAAAATGCACCATACCGGAGTGACGCCAGTGTGTAACTCACTCTCTCCTCTCCTCGATGCTGTTTCCTTTGACCGTGGTTGCAGGAAAGTCAGGAGCACTGACTCTATTTAATAAAGTTAAGATGACTGACCCACGCTTCTCTCCCATCAGAGCTTCTCCCTGCCCATCTACTATTTGCTCTCAGGTACTAGGCAGCTATCAACAACTCCTGCTGGGCGTCCTCGATAGCAAATATTGCCACCATCCTCAGTGTGCAGGTCAAGCCACAGCTGGTCAGACTCCATGCATCAGGGGTCAGCTTTCCACACCCTTTTTAAAATTATTATTATTATTTTAATTATTAATTATTAAATATTAATTATTAATTATTACTTTAAGATCTAGGGTACATGTGCACAACGTGCAGGTTTGTTTCATATGTATACTTGTGCCATGTTGGTGTGCTGCACCCATCAACTCGTCATTTACATCAGGTATAACTCCCAATACCATCCCTCCTCCCTCCCCCCTCCCCACAATAGACCCCAGTGTGTGATGTTCCCCTTCCCGTGTCCAAGTGATCTCATTGTTCAATTCCCACCTATGAGTGAGAACACATGGTGTTTGCTTTTCTGTTCTTATGATAGTTTGCTGAGAATGATGGTTTCCAGCTGCATCCATGTCCCTACAAAGGACACAAACTCATCCTTTTTTATGGCTGCATAGTATTCCATGGTGTATATGTGCCACATTTTCTTAATCCAGTCTGTCACTGATGGACATTTGGGTTGATTCCAAGTCTTTACTATTGTGAATAGTGCCGCAATAAACATACGTGTGCATGTGTCTTTATAGCAGCATGATTTATAATCCTTTGGGTATATACCCAGTAATGGGATGGCTGGGTCATATGGTATTTCTAGTTCTAGATCCTTGAGGAATCACCATACTGTTTTCCACAATGGTTGAACTAGTTTATAGTCCCACCAACAGTGTAAAAGTGTTCCTATTTCTCCACATCCTCTCCAGCACCTGTTGTTTCCTGACTTTGCATTCTAACTGGTGTGAGATGGTATCTCATTGTGGTTTTGATTTGCATTTCTCTGATGGCCAGTGATGATGAGCATTTTTTCATGTGTCTGTTGGCTGCATAAATGTCTTCTTTTGAGAAATGTCTGTTCATATCCTTTGCCTACTTTTGGATGGGGTTGTTTGTTTTTTTCTTGTAAATTTGTTTGAGTTCTTTGTATGTTCTGGATATTAGCCCTTTGTCTGATAGTATATTGCAAAAATTTTCTCCCATTCTGTAGGTTGCCTGCTCACTCTGACGGTAGTTTCTTTTGCTGTGCAGAAGCCCTTTAGTTTAATTACATCCCCTTTATCAATTTTGGCTTTCGTTGCCATGGCTTTTGGTGTTTTGACATGAAGTCCTTGCCCATGCCTATGTCCTGAATGGTATTACCTAGGTTTTCTTCTAGGGTTTTTATGGTATTAGGTCTAACATTTAAGTCTCTAATCCATCTTGAATTAATTTTCGTATAAGGAGTAAGGAAAGGATGCAGTTTCAGCTTTCTACTTATGGCTAGCCAATTTTCCCAGCACCATTTGTTAAATAGGGAACCCTTTTCCCATTTCTTGTTTTTTTCAGGTTTGTCAAAGATCAGATGGCTGTAGATGTGTGGTGTTATTTCTGAGGGCTCTCTTATGTTCCATTGGTCTATATCTCTGTTTTGGTACCAGTACCATGCTGTTTTGGTTACTGTAAACTTGTAGTATAGTTTGAAGTCAGGTAGCGTGATGCCTCCAGCTTTGTTCTTTTGACTTAGGATTGTCTTGGCAATGCAAGCTCTTTTTTGGTTCCATATAAACTTTAAAGCAGTTTTTTCCAATTCTGTGAAGAAACTCATTGGTAGCTTGATGGGGATGGCATTGAATCTATAAATCACCTTGGGCAGTATGGCCATTTTCACGATATTGATTCTTCCTATCCATGAGCATGGTATGTTCTTCCATTTGTTTGTGTCCTCTTTTATTTCACTGAGCAGTGGTTTGTAGTTCTCCTTGAAGAGGTCCTTTACATCCCTTGTAAGTTGGATTCCTAGGTATTTTATTCTCTTTGAAGCTATTATGAATGGGAGTTCATTCATGATTTGGCTCTCTGTTTGTCTGTTACTGGTGTATAAGAATGCATGTGATTTTTGCACATTGATTTTGTATCCTGAGACTTTGCTGAAGTTGCTTATCAGCTTAAGGAGATTTTGGGCTGAGACAATGGGTTTTTCTAAATATACAATCATGTCATCTGCAAACAGGGACAATTTGACTTCTTCTTTTCCATTTCTTTCTCTTGCCTGATTGCCCTAGCCAGAACTTCCAACACTATGCTGAATAGGAGTGGTGAGAGAGGACATCCCTGTCTTGTGCCAGTTTTCAAAGGGAATGCTTCCAGTTTTTGCCCATTCAGTATGATATTGGCTGTGGCTTTGTCATAAATGGCTCTTATTATTTTGAGATATGTTCCATCAATTCTGAATTTATTGAGCGTTTTTATCATGAGGGGCTGTTGAATTTTGTCAAAGGCCTTTTCTGCATCTATTGAGATAATCATGTGGTTTTTGTCTTTGGTTCTGTTTACATGCTGGATTACGTTTATTGATTTGTGTATGTTGAACCAGCCTTGCATCCTAGGGATGAAGCCCATTTGATCATGGTGGATAAGTTTTTTGATGTGCTGCTGGATTGGGTTTGCCAGTATTTTATTGAGGATTTTTGCATCAATGTTCATCAGGGATGTTGGTCTAAAATTCTCTTTTTTTGTTGTGTCTCTGCCAGGCTTTGGTATCAGGATGATGTTGGCCTCATAAAATGAGTTAGGGAGGATTCTCTCTTTTTCTATTGATTGGAATAGTTTCAGAAGGAATGGTACCAACTCCTTCTTGTACCTCTGGTAGAATTTGGCTGTGAATCTATCTGGTCCTGGACTTTTTCTGGTTGGTAGGCTATTAATTATTACCTCAATTTCAGAGCCTGCTATTGGTCTATTCAGGGATTCAACTTCTTCCTGGTTTAGTCTTGGAAGAGTGTAAGTGTCCAGGAAATTATCCATTTCTTCTAGGTTTTCTAGTTTATTTGCGTAGAGGTGTTTATAGTATTCTTTGATGGTAGTTTGTATTTCTGTGGGGTCGGTGGTGATATCCCCTTTATCATTTTTTATTGCGTCTATTTGATTCTTCTCTCTTTTCTTCTTTATTAGTCTTGCTAGCGGTCTATCAATTTTGTTGATCTTTTCAAAAAACCAACTCCTGGATTCATTGATCTTTTGGAAGGTTTTTTTTTTGTGTCTCTATCTCCTTCAGTTCTGCTCTGATCTTAGTTATTTCTTGCCTTGTGCTAGCTTTTGAATGTGTTTGCTCTTGCTTCTCTAGTTCTTTTAATTGTGGTATTGGGGTGTCAATTTTAGATCTTTCCAGCTTTCTCTTGTGGGCATTTAGTGCTATAAATTTCCCTCTACACACTGCTTTAAATGTATCCCAGAGATTCTGGTATGTTGTATCTTTGTTCTCATTGGTTTCAAAGAACATCTTTATTTCTGCCTTCATTATGTTATGTACCCAGTAGTCATTCAGGAGCAGGTTGTTCAGTTTCCGTGTAGTTGAGTGGTTTTGATTGAGTTTCTTAGTCCTGAGTTCTAGTTTGATTGCACTGTGGTCTGAGAGACAGTTTGTTATAATTTCTGTTCTTTTACATTTGCTGATGAGTGCTTTACTTCCAACTATGTGGTCAATTTTGGAATAAGTGTGATGTGGTGCTGAGAAGAATGTATATTCTGTTGATTTGGGGTGGAGAGTTCTGTAGATGTCTATTAGGTCCACTTCATGCACAGTTGAGTTCAATTCCTGGATATCCTTGTTAACTTTCTGTCTCACTGATCTGTCTAATGTTGACAGTGGGGTGTTGATGTCTCCCATTATTATTGTATGGAAGTCTAAGTCTCTTTGTAAGTCTCTAAGGACTTGCTTTATGAATCTGGGTGCTCCTGTATTGGGTGCATATATATTTAGGATAGTTAGCTCTTCCTGTTGAATTGATCCCTTTACCATTATGTAATGGCCTTCTTTGTCTCTTTTGATCTTTGATGGTTTAAAGTCTGCTTTATTAGAGACTAGGATTGCAAGCCCTGCTTTTTTTTTGTTTTCCATTTGCTTGGTAGATCTTACTCTATCCCTTTATTTTGAGCCTATGTGTGTCTCTGCATGTGAGATGGGTCTCCTGAATACAGCAAACTGATGGGTGTTGACTCTTTATCCAATTTGCCAGTCTGTGTCTTTTAATTGGAGCATTTAGTCCATTTACATTTAAGGTTAATATTGTTATGTGTGAACTTGATCCTGTCATTGTGATATTAGCTGGTTATTTTGTTCGTTAGTTGATGCAGTTTCTTCCTAGCCTTGATGGTCTTTACATTTTGGCATGTTTTTGCCATGGCTGGTACCTGTTGTTCCTTTCCATGTTTAGTGCTTCCTTCAGGGTCTCTTGTAGGGCAGGCCTGGTGGTGACAAAATCTCTAAGCATTTTCTTGTCTGTAAAGGATTTTATTTCTCCTTCACTGATGAAACTTAGTTTGACTGGATATAAAATTCTGGGTTTAAAATTCTTTTCTTTAAGAATGTTGACTATTGGCCCCCACTCTTTTCTGGCTTGTAGAGTTTCTGCTGAGAGATCTGCCGTTAGTCTGATGGGCTTCCCTTTGTTGGTAACCCGACATTTCTCTCTGGCTGCCCTTAACATTTTTTCCTTCATTTCAACTTTGGTGAATCTGACAATTATGTGTCTTGGAGTTGCTCTTCTCGAGGAGTATCTTTGTGGCATTCTCTGTATTTCCTGAATTTGAATGTTGGCCTGCCTTACTAGGTTGGGGAAGTTCTCCTGGATGATATCCTACAGAGTGTTTTCCAACTTGGTTCCATTTTCCCCCTCACTTTCAGACACACCAATCAGATGTAGATTTGGTCTTTTCACATAATCCCATATTTCTTGGAGGCTTTGTTCATTTCTTTTTCCTCTTTTTTCTCTAGACTTCTCTTCTCACTTCATTTCATTCATTTCATCTTCAATCACTGATACTCTTTCTTCCAGTTGATCGAGTCAATTACTAAAGCTTGTGCATTTGTCACATAATTCTCGTGTCATGGTTTTTATCTCTATCAGTTCGTTTATGGCCTTCTCTGCATTGGTTATTCTAGTTATCCATTCATCCATTCTTTTTTCAAGATTTTTAGTTTCTTTGCCCTGGGTACGTAGTTCCTCCTTTAGCTCTGAGAAGTTTGATCAACCGAAGCCTTCTTCTCTCAACTTATCAAATTCATTCTCCATTCAGCTTTGATCCGTTGCTGGCGATGAGCTGCATTCCTTTGGAGAGGGTGATGCGCTCTGATTTTTTGAATTTCCAGCTTTTCCGCACTGCTTTTTCCCCATCTCTGTGGTATTATCTGCCTTTTGTCTTTGATGATGGTGATGTACTGATGGGGTTTTGGTGTGGGTGCCCTTTCTGTTTGTTAATTTTCCTTCTAACAGTCAGGACCCTCAGTTGCAGGTCTGTTGGAGTTTGCTTGAAGTCCATTCCAGATCCTGTTTGCCTGGGTATCAGCAGTGGAGGTTGCAGAAGATAGAATATTGCTGCACAGCAAGTGTTGCTGTCTGATTCTTGCTCCAGAAACTTCGTTTCAGAGCTGTGCCCAGCCGTGTAAGGTGTGAGGTGTTAGTCTGCACCTAGTGGTGTATGTCTCCCAGTTAGGTTACTCAAGGGTCAGGGACCCACTTGAGCATGCAGTCTGTCCATTCTCAGATCTCAACCTCCATGCTGGGAGACCCACTGCTCTCTTCAAAGCTATCAGACAGGGTCATTTACATCTGCTGAGGTTTCTGCTGCTTTTTGTTTAGCTATGCCCTGTCCCCAGAGGTGGAGTCTACAGAGGCAGGTAGGCCTCCTTGAGCTGCAGTGGGCTCCACCCAATTCGAGCTTCCTGGCAGCTTTGTTTACCTACTTAAGCATCAGCAATGGCAGGCGCCCCTCCCCCAGCCTCGCTGCTGCCTTGCAGTTAGATCTCAGACTGCTGTGCTAGCAATGAGGGAGGCTCTGTGGGTGTGGGACCCTCCTGGCCAGGTGTGGGATATAATCTCTTAGTGTGCCATTTGCTAAGACCCTTGGTAAAGCACAGTATTAGGGTGGGAGTTACCCAATTTTCCAGGTGTTGTGTGTCTCAGTTTCCCTTGGCTAGGAAAAGGGATTCCCTTCCCCCTTGTGCTTCCCAGGTGAGGCGATGCCTCGCCCTGCTTCAACTCTCACTCATCGGGCTGCACCAGCTGACCAGCACCGATTGTCCGGCACTCCTCAGTGAGATCAACCCAGTACCTCAGTTGAAAATGCAGAAATCACCCATCTTCTGTGTCACTTGCGCTGGGAGCCAGAGGCTGGAGCTGTTCCTATTTGGCCATCTTGCTCAAGATCACCAGCTTTCCACACTCTTAAGCCAGTCACCTAGAGAGAAAGTCCTGGGCCCAAAATCCTCCATGGAGCACATCATCCCCAGGTTGGCGTCAGGGTCATAATACCTATGAGGTCAGGGACCTCAACAATGAATCCTTGTCTTCCTCAAATCCAGTCCAAACACAAGTTTAATTTTTCAGTGTTTGAAAGCCCACATACTTAACTAAAGCAGAAAATAGTCAAGCAAAAGGCCCACTAAGTGGTTTGGGTTTCTTGTGGGGTTTTTTTTTGGCAAAAAGATTTCTTTATCAGAAATTATTTAGAAGAAAATATAGAATAATTAAGTCACACTGGGTTGCAAGTCACAAAGCAAAATATATTTCATTTCCAATAGATTTTTTAATGTCATAAGTAGTCTTCATGTATTTATGTATGTATGTATTTATTTATTTAACTTTAAGTTCCAGGATACTTGTGCAGAACGTGCAGGTTTGTTACATAGGTATACATGTGCCATGGTGGTTTGCTGCACTTATTGAACCATCCTCTAGGTTTCCTCCCCTCACCCCCCCAACCCCCCAGCAGACCCTGGTGTGTGATGTTGCATTCCTTGTGTTCATGTGTTCTCATCGCTCAACTCCCACTTATGAGTGAGAAAATACAGTGTTTGGTTTTCTGTTCCTGTGTTAGTTTGCTGAGGATCATGGCTTCCACCTTCATCTATGTCCCTGCAAAGGACATGATCTCATTCCTTTTTTTTTTTTTTTTTTTTAAATTTATTTATTATTATTAAACTCCAAGTTGTAGGGTACATGTGCACAACGTGCAGGTTTGTTACATATGTATACTTGTGCCATGTTGGTGTGCTGCACCCATCAACTCGTCATTTACATCAGGTATAACTCCCAATGCAATCCCTCCCCCCTCCCCCCTCCCCATGATAGGCCCCGGTGTGTGATGTTCCCCTTCCTGAGTCCAAGTGATCTCATTGTTCAGTTCCCGCCTATGAGTGAGAACATGCGGTGTTTGGTTTTCTGTTCTTGTGATAGTTTGCTGAGAATGATGGTTTCCAGCTGCATCCATGTCCCTACAAAGGACACAAACTCATCCTTTTTTATGGCTGCATAGTATTCCATGGTGTATATGTGCCACATTTTCTTAATCCAATCTGTCACTGATGGACATTTGGGTTGATTCCAAGTCTTTGCTATTGTGAATAGTGCTGCAATAAACATACGTGTGCATGTGTCTTTATAGCAGCATAATTTATAATCCTTTGGGTATATACCCAGTAATGGGATGGCTGGGTCATATGGTACATCTAGTTCTAGATCCTTGAGGAATCGCCATACTGTTTTCCATAATGGTTGAACTAGTTTACAATCCCACCAACAGTGTAAAAGTGTTCCTATTTCTCCACATCCTCTCCAGCACCTGTTGTTTCCTGACTTTTTAATGTTCGCCATTCTAACTGGTGTGAGATGGTATCTCATTGTGGTTTTGATTTGCATTTCTCTGTGGCCAGTGATGATGAGCATTTTTTCATGTGTCTGTTGGCTGTATGAATGTCTTCTTTTGAGAAATGTCTGTTCATATCCTTTGCCCACTTTTTGATGGGATTGTTTGTTTTTTTCTTGTAAATTTGTTTGAGTTCTTTGTAGGTTCTGGATATTAGCCCTTTGTCAGATGAGTAGATTGCAAAAATTTTCTCCCATTCTGTAGGTTGCCTGTTCACTCTGATGGTAGTTTCTTTTGCTGTGCAGAAGCTCTTTAGTTTAATGAGATCCCATTTGTCAATTGTGGCTTTTGCTGCCGTTGCTTTTGGTGTTTTAGACATGAAGTCTTTGCCCATGCCTATGTCCTGAATGGTACTACCTAGGTTTTCCTCTAGGATTTTTATGGTATTAGGTCTAACATTTAAGTCTCTAATCCATCTTGAATTAATTTTCGTATAAGGAGTAAGGAAAGGATCCAGTTTCAGCTTTCTACTTATGGCTAGCCAATTTTCCCAGCACCATTTATTAAATAGGGAATCCTTTCCCCATTTCTTGTTTCTCTCAGGTTTGTCAAAGATCAGATGGCTGTAGATGTGTGGTATTATTTCTGAGGACTCTGTTTTGTTCCATTGGTCTATATCTCTGTTTTGGTACCAGTACCATGCTGTTTTGGTTACTGTAGCCTTGTAGTATAGTTTGAAGTCAGGTAGCGTGATGCCTCCAGCTTTGTTCTTTTGACTTAGGATTGTCTTGGAGATGCGGGCTCTTTTTTGGTTCCATATGAACTTTAAAGCAGTTTTTTCCAATTCTGTGAAGAAGCTCATTGGTAGCTTGATGGGGATGGCATTGAATCTATAAATTACCTTGGGCAGTATGGCCATTTTCACGATATTGATTCTTCCTATCCATGAGCATGGTATGTTCTTCCATTTGTTTGTGTCCTCTTTTATTTCACTGAGCAGTGGTTTGTAGTTCTCCTTGAAGAGGTCCTTTACATCCCTTGTAAGTTGGATTCCTAGGTATTTTATTCTCTTTGAAGCAATTGTGAATGGAAGTTCATTCCTGATTTGGCTCTCTGTTTGACTGTCACTGGTGTATAAGAATGCTTGTGATTTTTGCACATTAATTTTGTATCCTGAGACTTTGCTGAAGTTGCTTATCAGCTTAAGGAGATTTTGGGCTGAGACAATGGGGTTTTGTAAATATACAATCATGTCGTCTGCAAACAGGGACAATTTGACTTCTTCTTTTCCTAACTGAATCCCCTTGATTTCTTTCTCTTGCCTGATTGCCCTAGCCAGAACTTGCAACACTATGTTGAATAGGAGTGGTGAGAGAGGGCATCCCTGTCTTGTGCCAGTTTTCAAAGGGAATTTTTCCAGTTTTTGCCCATTCAGTATGATATTGGCTGTGGGTTTGTCATAAATAGCTCTTATTATTTTGAGGTACGTTCCATCAATACCGAATTTATTGAGCGTTTTTAGCATTAGGGCTGTTGAATTTTGTCAAAAGCCTTTTCTGCATCTATTGAGATAATGATGTGGTTCTTGTCTTTGGTTCTGTTTATATGCTGGATTATGTTTATTGATTTGCGAATGTTGAACCAGCCTTGCATCCCAGGGATGAAGCCCACTTGATCATGGTGGATAAGCTTTTTGATGTGCTGCTGAATCCGGTTTGCCAGTATTTTATTGAGGATTTTTGCATCGATGTTCATCAGGGATATTGGTCTAAAATTCTCTTTTTTGTTGTGTCTCTGCCAGGCTTTGGTATCAGGATGATGTTGGCCTCATAAAATGAGTTAGGGAGGATTCCCTCTTTTTCTATTGATTGGGATAGTTTCAGAAGGAATGGTACCAGCTCCTCCTTGTACCTCTGGTAGAATTCAGCTGTGAATCCATCTGGTCCTGGACTTTTTTTGGTTGGTAGGCTATTAATTATTGCCTCAATTTCAGAGCCTACTATTGGTCTATTCAGGGATTCAACTTCTTCCTGGTTTAGTCTTGGAAGAGTGTAAGTGTCCAGGAAATTATCCATTTCTTCTAGATTTTCCAGTTTATTTGCGTAGAGGTGTTTATAGTATTCTCTGATGATAGTTTGTATTTCTGTGGGGTCGGTGGTGATATCCCCTTTATCATTTTTAATTGCGTCGATTTGATTCTTCTCTCTTTTCTTCTTTATTAGTCTTGCTAGTGGTCTGTCAATTTTGTTGATCTTTTCAAAAAACCAACTCCTGGATTCATTGATTTTTTGGAGGGTTTTTTGTGTCTCTATCTCCTTCAGTTCTGCTCTGATCTTAGTTATTTCTTGCCTTCTGCTAGCTTTCAAATGTGTTTGCTCTTTCTTCTCTAGTTCTTTTAATTGCGATGTTAGAGTGTCAATTTTAGATCTTTCCTGCTTTCTCTTGTGGGCATTTAGTGCTATAAATTTCCCTCTACACACTGCTTTAAATGTGTCCCAGAGATTCTGGTATGTTGTATCTTTGTTCTCATTGGTTTCAAAGAACATCTTTATTTCTGCCTTCATTTCATTATGTACCCAGTAGTCATTCAGGAGCAGGTTGTTCAGTTTCCATGTAGTTGAGCGGTTTTGATTGAGTTTCTTAGTTCTGAGTTCTAATTTGATTGCACTGTGGTCTGAGAGACAGTTTGTTATAATTTCTGTTCTTTTACATTTGCTAAGGAGTGCTTTACTTCCAATTACGTGGTCAATTTTGGAGTAAGTACGATGTGGTGCTGAGAAGAATGTATATTCTGTTGATTTGGGGTGGAGAGTTCTATAGATGTCTATTAGGTCTGCTTGCTGCAGAGATGAGTTCAATTCCTGGATATCCTTGTTAACTTTCTGTCTCGTTGATCTGTCTAATGTTGACAGTGGAGTGTTGAAGTCTCCCATTATTATTGTATGGGAGTCTAAGTCTCTTTGTAAGTCTCTAAGGACTTGCTTTATGAATCTGGGTGCTCCTGTATTGGGTGCATATATATTTAGGATAGTTAGCTCTTCCTGTTGAATTGATCCCTTTACCATTATGTAATGGCCTTCTTTGTCTCTTTTGATCTTTGATGGTTTAAAGTCTGTTTTATCAGAGACTAGTATTGCAACCCCCGCTTTTTTGTGTTCTCCATTTGCTTGGTAAATCTTCCTCCATCCCTTTATTTTGAGCCTATGTATGTCTCTGCGTGTGAGATGGGTCTCCTGAATACAGCAGACTGATGGGTCTTGGCTCTTTATCCAGTTTGCCAGTCTGTGTCTTTTAATTGGAGCATTTAGTCCATTTACATTTAAGGTTAAGATTGTTATGTGTGAACTTGATTCTGCCATTATGATATTAACTGGTTATTTTGCTCGTTAGTTGATGCAGTTTCTTCCTAGCCTTGATGGTCTTTACATTTTGGCATGTTTTTGCAATGGCTGGTACCGGTTGTTCCTTTCCATGTTTAGTGCTTCCTTCAGGGTCTCTTGTAAGGCAGGCCTAGTGGTGACAAAATCTCTAAGCATTTGCTTATCTGTAAAGGATTTTATTTCTCCTTCACTTATGAAACTTAGTTTGGCTGGATATAAAATTCTGGGTTTAAAATTCTTTTCTTTAAGAATGTTGAATATTGGCCCCCACTCTCTTCTGGCTTGAAGAGTTTCTGCCGAGAGATCTGCTGTTAGTCTGATGGGCTTCCCTTTGTGGGTAACCCGACCTTTCTCTCTGGCTGCCCTTAACATTTTTTCCTTCATTTCAACTTTGGTGAATCTGGCAATTATGTGTCTTGGAGTTGCTCTTCTCGAGGAGTATCTTTGTGGCGTTCTCTGTATTTCCTGGATTTGAATGTTGGCCTGCCCTACTAGGTTGGGGAAGTTCTCCTGGATGATATCCTGAAGAGTGTTTTCCAACTTGGTTCCATTTTCCCCCTCACTTTCAGGCACCCCAATCAGATGTAGATTTGGTCTTTTTACATAATCCCATACTTCTTGCAGGCTTTGTTCATTTCTTTTTCTTCTTTTTTCTTTTGGTTTCTCTTCTCGCTTCATTTCATTCATTTGATCCTCAATCGCTGACATTCTTTCTTCCAGTTGATCGAGTCGGTTACTGAAGCTTGTGCATTTGTCACGTATTTCTCGTGCCATGGTTTTCGTCTCTTTCATTTCGTTTGTGAGCTTCTCTGCATTAATTACTCTAGCCATCAATTCTTCCACTTTTTTTTCAAGATTTTTAGTTTCTTTGCGCTGGGTATGTAATTCCTCCTTTAGCTCTGAGAAATTTGATGGACTGAAGCCTTCTTCTCTCATCTTGTCGAAGTCATTCTCCGTCCAGCTTTGATCCGTTGCTGGCGATGAGCTGCGCTCCTTTGCCGGGGGAGATGCGCTCTTATTTTTTGAATTTCCAGCTTTTCTGCCCTGCTTTTTCCCCATCTTTGTGGTTTTATCTGCCTCTGGTCTTTGATGATGGTGATGTACTGATGGGGTTTTGGTGTAGGTGTCTTTCCTGTTTGATAGTTTTCCTTCTAACAGTCAGGATCCTCAGCTGTAGGTTGTAGCTGTAGGAGATTGCTTGAGGTCCACTCCAGACCCTGTTTGCCTGGGTATCAGCAGCAGAGGCTGCAGAAGATAGAATATTTCTGAACAGCGAGTGTACCTGTCTGATTCTTGCTTTGGAAGCTTCCTCTCAGGGGTGTACTCCACCCTGTGAGGTGTGGGGTGTCAGACTGCCCCTAGTGGGGGATGTCTCCCAGTTAGGCTACTCAGGGGTCAGGGACCCACTTGAGCAGGGAGTCTGTCCCTTCTCAGATCTCAACCTCCGTGTTGGGAGATCCACTGCTCTCTTCAAAGCTGTCAGACAGAGTCATTTGCATCTGCAGAGCTGCTGCGTTTGTTATTGTTTACTGTGCCCTGTCCCCAGAGGTGGAGTCTACAGAGACAGGCAGGTTTCCTTGAGCTGCTGTGAGCTCCACCCAGTTCGAGCTTCCCAGCAGCTTTGTTTACCTACTTAAGCCTCAGCAATGGCGGGCGCCCCTCCCCCAGCCTCGCTGCTGCCTTGCCGGTAGATCACAGACTGCTGTGCTAGCAATGAGGGAGGCTCCGTGGGTGTGGGACCCTCCCGGCCAGGTGTGGGATATGATCTCCTGGTGTGCCTGTTTGCTTAAAGTGCAGTTTTGGGGTGGGAGTTACCCGATTTTCCAGGTGTTGTGTGTCTTAGTTCCCCTGGCTAGGAAAAGGGATTCCCTTCCCCCTTGTGCTTTCCAGGTGAGGCAATGCCTCGCCCTGCTTTAGCTCTCGCTGGTCGGGCTGCAGCAGCTGACCAGCACCGATCGTCTGGCACTCCCCAGTGAGATGAACCCAGTACCTCAGTTGAAAATGCAGAAATCACCGGTCTTCTGTGTCGCTCGTGCTGGGAGTTGGAGACTGGAGCTGTTCCTATTCGGCCATCTTGCTCCGCCCCCGATCTCATTCCTTTTTATGGCTGTGTAGTGTTCCATGGCATGTATGTACCACTTTCTTTATCCAGTCTATCATTGATGGGCATTTGGGTTGGTTCCATGACTTTGCTATTGTAAATAGTGTTGCAATAAACACACGTGTCCATGGGCCTTTATAGCAGAAAGATTTATATTCTTTTGGGTATATACCCAGCAATGGGATTGCTGGGCTAAATGATATTTCTGGTTCTAGATCATTGAGGAATCGCCACACTCTCTTCCACAATGCTTGAACTAATTTACATTCCTACCAACAGGAACTAATTTACATTCCTACCAAAGCATTCCTATTTCTCCAAAGCCTCACCAGCATCTATTGTTTCTTGACTTTTTAATAATTGCCATTCTGACTGACATGAAATGGTATCTCACTGTGGTTTTGATTTGCATTTCTCTAATGATCAGTGATGTTGAGCTTTTCTTCATATGTTTTTTGGCTGCATAAATGTCTTCTTCTGAGAAGTGTCTGTTCATATCCTTTGCCCACTTTTTGATGTTTTTTTTTTCTTGTAAATTTGTTTAACTTCCTTGTATATTCTGGATATTAGACCTTTTTCAGATGAGTAGATTGCAAAAATTTCCTCCCTAACTCATTTTATGAAGCCAGCATCATCCTGATACCCAAACTGGCAAGAGACACACACAGAAAAAGAAAACTTCAGGCCAATATCACTGAAGAACATCGATGTGAACATCCTCAAAAAATACTGGCAAACCAAATCCAGCAGCACATCAAAAAACTCATCCCACCACAATCAAGTTGGCTTCATCCCTAGGATGCAAGGCTAGTTCAACATATGCAAATCAATAAACGTAATCCATTACATAAAGAGTTTTAAAATGTGTTTCCTTGGCTTCCTATTAAATTCTTTTTCGGGTACATCTTATCACTGACATTTTGGCTTTTAAAATTAGCTATATATGTCCAATATATGTCCCACTAATATTTGAGCTGAATTGGACTCAGTGCTGGCTAATGGAGAAGCACTGAGTCTGTGAAATCTTTCATCCTCAGTTTCTCGGACAGTTCCTCAAAACTTTAGGGCTGTTCTCCAACACTTCCCTAATGAATACAGATTTTTTTCTTTTATAAGTAGAAAAATTCAATTTTCTTTTACTAAATGCTAAAAGCCAAGGGTGCAATCCCTATGACTTTGTTCATGTTTGAAGTCTGTGTGGTGCAAGATTAATAATATTCTAAAATAATTAGCAAATTAGCTATTTCCTTTTGTCTTTCTCTTGAGGTTAAAAAAAGGTTCAAACTGATGAAGTTTCTTATGCCAGTATAGCAAGGTGTGTGCTTGCCAGTAGCACCCTCTTATTGTACTAGTGGTTCTTGGGTTTTAGTGTGCTTTCTCTTCAACTGGGGAACAGATTGAAATACACTTCTATAGATCCAGGAGGTTTAAAGAAGGGTTCAGGTATCTATTTTTTTTTTAAATCAAATCCCCAGAAGATTATAATGCACTCTGTTTAAGAACTAGGGCATCATCTTTTCAGATTACCCATGTCTTTTCCTCCTCGGTGAGGTAAGGAAGGGCAGGAGGACCTGGGGCTGGTACACCAGGTGGCCTCTCCAGGGCTAGGGGGGTGGGTGATGATCATCCATGCCCACAGGGGAGCTATACTAGAGGAGGAGGCAGAACAGCAAGTTGAGTCTGCAACTCAGGTTCATTAAACTGAAAAGAAACTGCCCAACATATTGTCAACACCAAAGAGCACATGACTGGAAAGCCAGGAACCCAACAGAAAGCTGAGAAACAAGTGCAGAGGAAGCGCCAGGGCCATTGGGAAGATCAGCATTGTCTTTACTTGCAGATGGAGGTTGGGGCATGGGTGGGAAAGTTACACCTTAAGCACTGGCATTGTCTAACAATTGGAACAGATGCAATGAATCTGCAGTTTTGCCAGTGATATTCCAGGAATGTTTGACTGAGAGACAGGTCTTTGGCCAGGAGAGGGGCTATGTAAACATAATCACTAGATGTACTGTTAGGCTGGCCAGCTCCTAAAGAGACAAGTGCTGTGTGGTGGCAAGACCTAGGAGCCGGAAAACAGAAGACTGAGTTTGGAATCCTGATTCTGCCATCACCACTGTGTGACTTGGACAGATGAAAGTCATCTGGAAAAAGCAGTCTTCTTGAGATACCATTTCCTCAAGTGGAGATGGGAATAGTGCCTACCTCACAGGTTTGTTGTGAGAATGAGGAGAATGACTAACACAACGTTGGCATTTGGTCAGTGTCATTAAGCTTGAGAATAGAGTTTTTGTGCTTTTATTTTTTTTTATCTTTGTGATCCATACAGCAGAGTGCTTTACACATGGTGAGTACTCAAAAAATATCTGCCGAATGAACAGATTCCTAAAAATAATAAAAACAATGTAATCCAAGTGATGTGATCCACTGATGGATAAACAGAAGGCTTACCCAGTCTGAAACTTAGCCATGCTCAGCCATGGTGAGATTTTCAAAGCAAATGGAAAAGTAATGGTGATGAGGGCATAAAGACTATTTAATGAACAAATGAATGAATAAATACATGAATAATTGGAACTAAACTAGTGCATGGCTATTTGAGCACAAGATGCTAAATATCCACATGAAAAATGGTGTCAAGTATTTGATATGTGCTATTAAAAATTCAAGTATTTTAGTTATGTTCAAATGCATATCTGGATATCTGGGTTAAGTAAGCCAAATAACTGATAATTGACAGTATTTTTCACTTTTAATTGAGTCTCTTAGAGGGTCATGCAGACTGAGACACTCTTGAAAGCTCAATGGAGGGGAAATGCAAGGGGAAGCCACGCCCTTAGGTGGCCCTGGACTCATGAGCCCAGGTTGCCAACAGAACTTCAAAGTCACAGTAGCCACTGCAGATTCACATAGAAGGAATTATTTTTCGATTCCATCATAATAAAATACGGTTTGAAGTTTTCCAAGACCTTTATCTCATAGTTTTTAATTAATGAGAATTACATTATCTCTTAGGTTAAGTATATAATCTTCTCCGAACTATAAAGTCCAGCTGGCAGCCAATTATATTTGAATTTTTTCAATGAAATTTCCTAATAACATAACTGATCAATGAATATTTGTATTGTATATGCTCTGTACTAACACGTAGTGACATAAATGCCTAGTCAGAGGTGCGTGTATGTTTATGTACATTAAACTGACAGATTTATAACCCATCAGTTTTCAATATTTTCTGAACCTTTGAAGCAAAATCCCTTGTTCAGCTTAGGTTTCTACTATTCAAATTTATATCCAGATTTTAGTCACCAAACGTAAGTTAGTTACCTACCACTAAGCATTTTACAGGCAGATTTTATGGAGTTGCACTAAACTGAGCATTGCAAATCTATGGTTTGCCAATTTCCTGCTCTTTTAAAATATAGTAACTGCAGAATTGTAAAATAAAAGAGGCAAGAATTTCTCACTCACCTCAATCCATGGATTGAATGCAGCAATTCAATAAGTGCAAGAGTTCTACAAGCTTCTTGACTCAGTCTTAACATTTCTCTCCACACTATGCTACTTTTGTGCAATGTTTTTCTCTAACCCCAGGAAGGGAGGATTAAATAAATAATGAATAAGCATGTCTCATTGAAGCGATTTTGACATTTCACCTAAGTTTACACGTTAATTAAGATAGGATTGTTCTAGTCCCCCAAAAGGATTTTCTGTTTTCCTTTGAGCAACTAGACTGAAATATAGTATAAAAGTGTATGAACACTCTGTTAAATGCACAGATTTAACCCTGCTGTTTTGCTCCTAATCATTATTAATTGCCTCCAGTGGTGGACATTAATTTCCCTATTGCAGCAACATGCATCTTGAGCTTGGGCATATCCTAATACATCAAATGGGACAGGTGATATAATTCAGCTGGTCACAGCTGGAAAGGAGACAGCCACCCACATGCAGGCAGTCTGTCAACCTTAGTTACACTGCAGACACCACCACAGCCTCTGAAACAACATTGTACATTTATCTCTGGGGATAACTTTACAAGAAGTATGGCTGCTTGGTTCATCCTATTTAATCTGTTATTGTCTTAGTAGCTACAAGAACGAAACAGTTGAAACTCAAAATTCTGAGTTTGTTTGAAGCCATTGAAGAGGGAAAAAGCGGAGACATACGGTTGGGCTCATGGTATAGATAAACTGATAAGTACTGGGTTCAGAGTGGATTATATTTTAAGATAGATGTCACTGAAAGATTTAGAGTGAGCTGCTGATAATGTTAGCTGGGATGTGACTTCAGGGTCCTGCCTTGTTCTGTGGGTGTTTAGGTAGATCCTTGAGAAGTTGCCCAGAGTACCTCATATTTACATATGGCTCTGGCTCTTGGGAACAAAGTAATTAGCTTTATTTTCCTTGGAAATTAGTACAATGCTGCTTAGTAGTGATACAGAAAACAGAGGTAGGATGGTGTTAGCATCGTTAATTGAATGGTTGAGAAAAGTGAGACGTTGATGGGGTTGTGTCAGGTTAGGAGTCAACCCCAAAGCTATAACTTGGCCTCTGGGCCTGGCTCTCCCTTGCAGACACACCTCCACTTCCTCTACAGGACTGATTCTAGGTTAGGAAAATTCATATCAAAACCACAGTGAGATATCATCTCACACCCACTAGGATGACTATGACCCAAAAACCAGAAAATTACTAGTGTCGCAAAGATGTGGGGAAATTGGAGCCCTTGAGCACTGTTGGTGGGAATGTAAAATGGTGTAGCTACTGTGGAAAACAGTAGGGTGGTTGCTCAAAAATTAAAAATTAAAATTACTATAAATTTGTTTACCGAATGATCCTATAGATTCTATAATTCTATTACCATATGATTTGGCAATTTCATTTCTGAGTATGCATCCAAAAGAATTGAAAGCAGGGTCTCAAAGAGATATTTGTACACACATGTTCATACCAGCACTCTTCACCGTAGCCAAAATGTGGAAACCCAACCCAAATCCATCGATGGATGAATGAATAAACAAAATGTGATATCTCCATTTAATATGGTTTGGCTGTGTCCCCACTCAAATCTCATCTTAAATTGTAACTCCCATAATTCTTGTGTGTCGTGGAAGGGACCTGGTGGGAGGTAATTGAATCATGGGAGCAGGTCTTTCCTGTGCTGGTCTCATAATAGTAAATAAGTCTCACAAGATCTGATGGTTTTATAAAGGGGAGATCCTCTGCACACGCTCTATTGCCTGTTGCCATGTAAGACATGACTTTGCTTCTTGTTTGCTTTCTGCCACGATTGTGACGCCTCTGGAACTGTCATTTAACCTCTTTCCTTTATAAAATACCCAGTCCATTTAACCTCTTTCCTTTATAAAATACCCAGTCTTGGGTATGTCTTTATTAGCAGCATGAGAATGGACTAATATGCCATTCAGTGGAATATATTCAGCCTTAAAAAGGAGAGAAATTCTGAGACATGCTTCAACATGAATGAAGCTTGAGGACATTATGCTAAGTGAAATAAGCTGGACGCTAAAGACAAATACCATATGATTCCACTTATATGAGGTATCTAGAGTAATCGAACTTATTAAAAACAGAAAGCAGAGCAGTGGTTGCCAGGAGCTAGGGGAATGGGAATAGGGAGTTGTTTAATGGGTACTATTCAGAGTTTTAGTTTTGCAAAATGATATGTTTTGGAGATTGGTTGCACAAGAATGTTAATATACAACGCTACTGAACTGTACACTCAAAAATGGTTAAGATAGTACATTTTATGCTATGTTTATTTTATCACAATTAAAACATTCAAACAAACATTGAAAACCCTCATTCTAGGGAGTGGCTATGCTCATCTCCCCTGAGTGTGTCTGTGGCCTCCTTTGGCTGCTGGTCACCCTGACAAACAGAGTAATGTCACCACCTCCCCTACTTTGCCCAGTGAGTAAGATTACCATCCTCTCTGTCAATCTAAAAACAAAGGAAGCACTCTGTGCCTGATAATGCTGGTCTGTGCTTTTCCCAGGACTCAGAGACCCTGTATCCTCAGGTCAGGTCACTGTCCACCCAAGTGACCCCACTCCCAGCTCATGGTATCTCACCTGTGGCTTCTACAGGGCTTTCTCCCCACACCATGGGCCTACTTCAGCTCTACACACAGAGGAGCGCAGCTGAAAGGGCAGTGCAGTCCACAGACCCTCAACACAAGGGCCACCTCCTACAGAGGATCTTCCAGATGCCAGCAGAAGCCTGACTAAGAAGCACGTATCAGAATATATTCATCAGTATAGAAAAATATTTGGAATATAAATGGTAAAAGCATTTTATAAAACCACATATGTAATATATAATCTTAATTTTAAAAAATATAGAATGATAAATAGCAAAGTCTAATAGATTATCTCACACAATGTTCAGTGAATGGTAGAATTATGGGTGATGTTTTCTTAATTTTTTCTTCATGTACTTATATCTGTACTTTTTTTGTTCTAATTATATATATTAAAATTCTGTTTAGAAGTTGGCTTGTCATAGTGACATTTTAAAAAATAGCCTAAAGTAGCTGGGTGTGGTGGCTCATGCCTGTAATCCCAGCATTTTGGGAGGCTGAGTCAGGCGGATCACTTGAGGCTAGGAGTTCAAGACTGGCCAACGTGCTGAAATTTCGTCTCTACTAAAAATACAAAAAAATTAGCTGGGCCTGGTGGTGCATGCCTTAATCCCAGCTACTAGGTAGACTGAGGCAGGAGAATTGCTTGAATCTGGGAGGCAGAAGTTGCAGTGAGCTGAGATCATGCCACTGTACTCCAGCCTGAGTGACAGAACAAGACTCTGTCTCAAAAATAAAAAATAAAAAATAAAAAATAATAGCCTAAAGCCCATAGGTGTCTTGCCAGAGAACGCAGAAAGAGGCAGTTAGAAAAACCAGGGGTGCCAGGTCAGTTTCTCTCGCAGAGAGGCACTCAAGTGTTCCTCTCCTGCTTCACCTTCATGGACACAGACAACAAACCAGGCAGGGATTGCTGGACCTTCTACACCAAAGCATTCTTGGGATTTTATTTACCTCCTCCCCCACCACCTCCACTGTCCAAATTCTGCCCATCCACTGGAAGATAGCTCAAATAAAACCCACCCCTAGTGAGGTGCAATCCCGCACGGCATTTTCTTTCACGTCCCTTTTTGCAGTTATTACATCCTGCCTCGTACTATAGTTACATGTGGACTTGCCTTCTCTTTCTTATTAGATTATAAACTCATTGAAGGCAGACTCCACATGTGATGCATTTATGTGTCCCCAGCACGATGTCTTTGCCCCAACAGCGAGCTGTTGTTGGATAGCTGCTGAATGAATGACTCAGTGAGTGAGTAAATGAATAAATGGCATGATTGCTGCACTCTCCATAAGCAAAGCAACAAAGTCAGGCAGGCAGGGCACATTTTTTTCATCATTTCTGGGTTGGTTTGTATTTTATCCAAAACATCAATCCTTATGATCAGAACTTCTTTTTCATCATCCCAGTTTTTATTCCTTGAGCTTAGTAAGAATTATAATAAGAACGAGTATAATGTTTGTAACTGTCATCTATCCCAGTTCATATTTTAAATAACATGGATCTATTTTCACCTCGGGAAAGGCAGATTTATATTGCTTACATTTACTCCAACATGGAGCTCAGACATTTTATACCAAGAGTGAAGCGAACTGCCACACAGTATCAGATTTTAATAAGACAAATCCCACACTTGCGGTGACCCTGCTTCCTTCTTTGCTTTTATCTCCCCTGCTTTTCCAGAGGAGGGTCTTGCAGGATCCAGGCCCTAGCATTGTTCTCTTCCAAGTCCTCCACTGCAGCTGTGTATCTCTCTCTCTCATTCTGCTTTTTCTCGGAAGAATCTTAGCTTCCCTGCAAAGCTGGCATCACATGCCTTTGAGCTTGAACTCAAAGGGCTGGCTTAGCTTCAGCACTAGGCCCTCCCTGCAAGGTTTGCTGTCCCTTGCCTGCCTGCCAGGTCTGTTCGACCTGTTTTCCACTACAGAGGAGGTGAGATTCACAGCCAGGCGGGCAATGAAGGGCTTCAGATGGCAGATAGACCATGTCCTGCCAGCGCTGCCTCAAACCTGGAGCTCCTTTGGGGTTGCTGTCAGGGACTCACACGTGACATTTTTGTTATCTAGGCAGAAAGTGTGTTTAGGTTAAACTGCCAGTGCCATCGTGTCACTGAGTACTCTGCTGAGCCCCAGACAGGCATTCCCTATCAGAGATAGCTGCAGCAGGCTGGGATCAGCTGCCTCGCCCCCCTGAGCAGCCTGCTTTCTGCTAGCCGCAGTGTTTACAGAGCATCTCAGGCAGCCACCAAGGCTGGAATCAACATTCTCCCTGAGCTTGCAAGGAACAAAGACTGCTACTAAAGATGCACTTGAAGGGAAAAGCATGACAAAATGTCCTGTGACTTCAGAGACGCCTTTTGCAGCATCGTACGGTCATGTTGTTAATTAAAAGAGCTAAACTTGGAAACTAGACTTTGATGCAATATGTTGTTTCCATTCTTGGAAATACATTCACAAGGAGCTAATAAATAATCCATGAATGCTAATCTTTTTAAGTCATTTCGAAGGCATGAAGTCAGCCTAGATAATTGTAAATGCAACGGCTCAACCTCAACTCCATTAAAATGTAAAGGTGCGAACTGATTAGAGACACTCAACTGCTTTTGATAGAAGTCTTAAATTCAAATGCCACATCATTTGTTTTTAGCAAATGGAGTAATTACAATAATATTTTCTTCATTTTTAAGGTCAGATCTCTTAAATCCTACATGCTTGTGCCCGATTTAACTACAGCCAGAATCATTTTCCTTGCGTTCATTAATTAAATGTGTATGTTGCTTAAAGGTAACATCCACTCTTATTTTCTCTGAAGGAGAAATAAATAAATATTCTAAGTTGTCTAGCTACAAGGTTAGAGGGGAGAGTTGTAACATTATTTCATTTCAGATACTATTATTAAAACTGAAAAGAACCTTACTTCCCGCTCTAGTAACTGCTCTTGCTGAGAAAAGGTAGTTTTGTTTAAAGCAAAGGTGTTTTCCTACTGCTGGAGCTTGTCAAACATATTGTGATTTAAATTTTTAAAACGTAAAAAATAATTCACTTGATGATAAAGTCAACGCCTTTTAGTATTCTTGTAGCATCACTGCCCAAAGTAAATTTTGTGAATATTTACCTCTTGTGGGAATTGTCGTATATTGACCAATACATATTTTTCTAGGATTTTGGTAAACATCTAAGAAGTTTCTTATAGGAGAAAACTATACAAGGTTTTATTGTTTCAAGTACACCTGGATTCTAACTAAGACCCAAAAAAGGAACTGATCACTTCTTACTATAAATTAAAAGGTTTCCTTTGCCCCCTATCTCCTGGCTGTCAGGTAATTAAGCTCAGGATATTGGTCACCATGCAGAAGTAAGGTGAGGATGCCGGAAGCTGTCGATCCATTTGTTTAGGACAGGCAAGTCTGATTATAGCTGGACCCAGAACCCTCCAGATGCAGCACTCTTCTGCGCTGTCAAAATATTTAACTTTCCTGCAAACATGCAGCTGTCAGTCTACTTTCAGGATTCTACCAAAACCAAAGGATTAAGTGTGATTCAACAAAGCAATGAACACCGGCCAGATATGAGCCATTGGCTCAACTTGCCCAATCCCTGGGCAGGGTTCTAACCAGAGGTGCCAATCTAAGGAGCACCTTTTGAAATACCTATCTGTAGAGATTCTGATTCCCAGGTCTGACGTGACCCCAGTGTCTGTTGTCTGGTGATTCTGGTATGCCATCCTAGGGCAGAAGCACTCATGCTTTATTTTTCATCTGTTTGTGTATTAGAAAGAAAACATAGGGGTGAGGGTAGGCCAGAGGATCAACTTGGAAACATTTAACACAGGCCAACAGAAGCTGGGGGAAGCAGCACTCTTCTGACACCCAGAGCGGGACTGCAGTGTCATGTGGGTCTCTGTTTCAGTCCTGCTCATCTTGGCTGGGTAACCTTGGATCCACAATTTATCTTCCCCAAGACTCAGCTTTTCTGTCTGTAAAACAGAATAGTAAATACCACCTTCCTTCATCAAACTATTATGAGAATTAAAGGAGCTAATGTGCATAAAACAAAGGCAATTAACATAATGTTTAGCACATAGTAAGTGTGGTGACTATTTGTAGGTTTGTAGAATGTCTACAAATGATCTACAGGGCCAAAAAGGCTTTAAAGATGTTCTCATCCAACTCCCTCTAGTGTCTCAGTTACATCCCGTGGGAAACTTGAATTGGTTGGCTCAGAGAAGGGATTCTGGGAGACATGTTTAGAGCACAGGGAGAGGTTAGTTTGAAGGGAGGGTTTGAAGATAACCTTGATGAAGGATTTTGAATGTCATTGTGATCAACAAGGGCGGCAATTAAGACAAAGCTTCCTTAGTGGATGTTACATGCTCCAAGTGTCAGTTTAGGACCCAAACAGATGGCCAGGCATTGACCCTGTGGATAGGAGGGGAGACGGACAGAGGTGGGAGTAGTTCTGTGGTTTGGTAGGAGGGATGTGAAATATGTGGTCTTGGCCTGGTGAGGACGAAGAGAATAGAAGAGCTGGGAGGGAAGAGAACAGCTGAAATCTAAAGAATGCATGGATGGGGTGGAAGATGAGACAAAGGTGGGGCTGGGGGTCACTTCTCTGTTTTGAGTCTGAGCAGAACTCTTTCTGTGTTTGTGTGGGCCCTGCTGGTGAAAATTTCTGCAAGGAGCTTAGCTTAATAATGGTTTGATTGCACCCGTCTGTGTTACCTGGGGCGGGATCTCTATCACCTGCATATAGACTTACATCACTGTGAATTCCATACACGTAGGAGGGTAATAAAAAGCAACCTAGGCTTATTTAACATTCACTGTGTGTGTGCCAGGCATTGAAGTAAGTTTTAGCTTTCATAACAACCCTAAGAGGGAGATACTATTGTTCTCCCCCTTTCACAGGTGAGGGAACTAAGGCACTGAGAGGTCAAGTGGTTTTTGAAAGCTTTCCACTGAGTCAAGGGGGAAGTAGCATTTGAACCCGGGCAGCAGTGTGGCTGCAGAGTCCTGGCCCTTGATACCTGGGAAGGAATGACTATAGTTTACCCAGTCCGTGAGACTAAACAGGGATCTCACTGGGATTCCAACGAAGTTAGACTCCAAAACCCAGGCTATTTCCTTCATGGCACACCTGACCCATTAACAGTTCAAAAACCACATTCAACCAATAAGGCAAAGGGGGAGGAAACGGGGTAAAAGTTGTCTAAGGGCTCAGAGAAGCAACTTGGCAGTACTATAGAGAAGTAACATTTACCAGATTTTCTCTTCATAGAATATAAAACTTGTATGAAAAGTGGCACTTTCAAAAAGATTTGTAGATATTTTTTGCACACTAAGCTTACACTATATAGGAAAAGGACCATCAGCATAAATATGAAGTTATTCTATTGTTAGAGGGTTGGTAGATGGGAATGAGAGCGTTTTGAAGTATCGGTTGTATAAAGGGGATTTTTTCACATTTTCCCATACGTCCCTTCTGTATTGTTTGAGTCTTTTTAAATGATACTGTGTTTGAGTATTATTTTTCTAATTTAAAAATAATTTTGAAAAATACAGAAATAGAAACTTCAGGTACTTAGGCAGAAATGGGAAAGTCCTAGTGACCCAGTGATATAAACACATATTTACAATTAGCATTCTGAAAACAAGTAAATAATTCCAATGTAACTAAACTTTACACCTATATGTATGTGTGTGTGCATGCATGGGTGTGTAGATGCATGTGTGTGTGCATGCCTGTGTGTGTGTGGGCGTGTGTGTGCACAGGCACACGTAGACATCTCACAGGAAGGCAGGCCAAGGTAAGATGCAGCAGGCTACTTAATTATCCCTCATTTCACTGAAGGAGAAGTCTCACAGAAGCATCACAGATTCCAGGAGGCAAATCTGCAAAACTTGTTAGTTACAGAAGTGATCCAGTATCAAGATGAGGCATTGCACCTTCAAAGAGTGAGAGGAAGCAGCCAAGAAAAAGCCAGCCAACAGTTAAGCACCTGCTGCCTGTTACTGCTTCTACTCAGTGCAACTCTCAGTTCCATACTTCAGTAATGGGTCAGCCTCACAGGTCAAGGGATGTTGAAGATGTATTCTCACATCCGTTTGCAAGAAGGGAGCAAAGCAGAGTGACATGCATCTAGTTTGCCTGGAACAATCCCAGTTGACCCCTTCTGAAGTCAGTCCTCTCCTGTCCTTTCCATCCCTCCTCTGCACTCCCTTTGCTGAGGATAAGACAATGCCCCTCTGGTCCCAGAAACTTACCTCTCTCCATTGCCCTGTTCAAGGTAGATGAAGCTTTACATGTAGCTCAAGCTTCAGGTGAAGTCCTGGATGAAGCGGAGAGGAGAAACTGAGGTCACCAAGTACCCCACAACAATGTTGGAGAAGTTAAACTCCTAGAGTGGAAGGAAGCTGGGTATGTAGAGAAGATATTTGACCCACCTTTGACACCAACACATCATGCAAATAAGCAGTCATGAGCCTGAACTCCTAGAAAAGAAAGGGAAACACACACACGTGTACGTAACTCACACACACAGAGGAATACATGCTTTTAGAATGATCAGGTGCTTAAAGAAAATAAAAGGAGAATGAACATTGCCCTGTTCTTTTCTGAGAGGCAGTGACTGGAGTGGGTAAGAATTCAGCTCTGGATTCAGACATGCCTGAGTTTGCAACCCAGCTCAGCCACTAACTACGTAAACCTGTTTTATTAACTGTACAATGGGAATAATAAAAGCACCAGGCTCAAAGCGTTGTTGTGAAGTTTTAAAGATTAATGTGATGATACAGATAAAGTAACCACAGTAATTATTCAATAAATGTTAGCTAGTGCTGCTATTATTGTAGATACACTATGACAACATCATGATAAAGGTACATCGTGACCTTAAAAGAATATTTTACTGGAGCATTGTACATGCTGCATAAATGTTAATTGTTATTATTATTACAATTTTTAGTTCAGCCAGTGTAGCAATTTATCACTACAATCTGGCTCTTGACACTCTGGTTCTTGACAGTGGGTTTGCCACCTTCTGCTGTCTTCCTGGTTTTCACTCACGTGAGAGTGAGGGGGCTGCTGAATGCCAGGGCTATGTCAAGTCTGGGATTCTTAGTGGACTTCTCCACAAACACGGTGCCTATTTGGGGAAGAAGTCTCCAGAATTCTCCTGGCCCAGCCTTGAACATCTTCCAGTAGGAATTGAGGAGAGCTTCCGATGCAAAATGAGAGGAAAAGAAGGCAGTGGAGTAATTTACCATTGAGAAGATTTCCCCATTAGACATTTTTACAGCATCAGACTTGGTGGGGGAGGGGGTTTCTCCTGGCACGATTCTGTTTCCTAGTTTGGTGGCACGAACAACAACATTTCATACTGAAACGTGAAGCCTCTAAAATTAGATGGCGGCCAGAAATTTGTAATGGGTGCTTCACATCGTTCACACTCCTGTTTCACCTCCCAGCTCCACTCAGCTGAGGGCAGCTCCACCCTGCAAGAAACTCGCAGCTCAATTTGCAGCAAGTTTTGCTTGCTGAGGGGAGGCTGCTGTCAATGGCACCGAAGGCCAAGCAAGGAAGCAGACCTGATTCCTTTCTAGGCTTCATCGCCAGCTGCTTCTCCCTCGGCCTCCTCAGCCCCCAGCTGGCTGGGTTCAAATCCCAGCTCTCTGCTCACCAAGTGTGTAACCCTGGGCGACGACTCCATCTCTGTAAGCTTCCCCATCTGCAGCTATCAGGTGAGAATAACAATGGGACTTGCATCAGTCATTGGGATTAAATAAGATAAGGAATGGGAAGGCGCTGAGTGTACATAGTAACTACTGCTAAGTGTCATCGCCTTCCTCCTTCCTCCTCCTCTTCCTTCTTCCTCCTCCTTTTTCTTCTTCTTCCTTTTTTTTTTTTTTTTTTTTTTTGTTTTTTCTTTAGACAGAGCCTGGCTCTGTTGCCCAGACTGGAGTGTAGTGGCATGATCTCAACTCACTGCAACCTCCACCTCCTGGGTCAAGTGATTCTCCTGCCTCAGCCTCCCAAGCAGCTGAGATTACAAGCACACGCCACCAACAATACCCAGCTAACTTTTAGCTTTTTTTTTTTTTTTTTTTTTTTTTGTAGAGACAGAGTTTTACCATGTTGACCAGGCTGGTCTCGAACTCCTGGGAATTGAACTCCTGTAATCCCAGCACTTTGGGAGGTCTGCCCACCTCAGCCTCCCAAAGCGCTGGGATTACAGGCGTAAGCTGCCACTACCGGCCTATCTTCTTATTATTAAGCAGATTGGCATTTCCTGAGGACCTGTTTTGTGCCACACCTGATGCCAGGTGCTTTACTCATGTGGTCTCGATGAATCTTCACAACCTTGAAGGGCAGGAGTTGTCATCCCCACATACGTGCAAGGGAGCTGAGTTCCGGAGCTAAAGCCACTTGTCCCCAGACAATCCCAGAGGGTACAACTGGGATTCCACCTTAGGCTCTCTGATTTCAAAGTCTTGCTCTCCCTACCACACCCCCCATGTGGAGGCCTCACAAATAATGCCTTTCCTGTGGGGCTCAGGGTCTTCAGACTGTGGTCTTGGCTTGGCTGTGGGTCTTTTCCCAAGAGCACGTAGCATAGCCAAATCTGCTCCAGGCTTTCTGGTTCCCACTCAAGCCATTTATGGGGCAGGATGTGAGGTGAGGGGTGCTCATGTTGTCAGCCTGGCTTATCCGCTTTGGGGCCTTCCTGGCTCAGCCTACAGGTTCATGACTTGGCACAATTACAGTGACCACAATGAAGCCACTGGCTTTGCTCAGAAGCTACTCAGGCCAGGAGCCTGAGAGGAAACAGGATGGGAGCTGGTTTATATTTCAAGGGCTGGAGATGAAGGGACCAGCCCCACCCCAACTTCCCACCTGATTTTATCTTGTGGAAACAGCCCTCTCATTATTCTGTTGGACCTCCCATTATTTTAAGAACCAAAAACTGAAAGAAAATGATTTTTTTTCTCTCTCATACCTGGCCTGCTCTCTATTGCAAATGGCAGTTCTAGAGACAGCTGTCCACCTGCTGTCACCTGTAGGGGTCAGCTGCTGGCCAGGCTACCTGGCAGCCATTTCCCCTTCTTGGTTCCCATGTCTGGATTTTCCTCTAGAACACCCTTTCCCCTCTCTTAACTCTCGGGCTTTGGCTGGGCACCCACCCCGGGGCTCAGGGGTGCAGCACGTGGCTCAGCTTAAGCCCATCTGAGCATAGTGTTGCACTGACCACAGGGCTGGTATCAGTTCACTGAGATGGAAGTCCACTGAGATGATATCCACTCTACTGAGATGGAAAGAACTCTTTTCTAGGACTTCTCAAAACTCATTTTGAATTGCTTACCATCAAGGGAAGAAATAAAGAAAGTTTCCTCTGTATTTACATCCTTCCTGGCATATCCCTGAGTATCCCTGGAGGTAGGTGTCCCCTACTTGAGAAGCATGGGCCTACAGGTAAATTCCAAACTCCCATCCACTCCAGGGAAAGCTCTTTACAATTTGACATAGCCAATCTATTCAGCCCCATCTCTGGACACAGAGTTTCTTGCCATTTCTGGAACAAGCCATGCTCTGCCATTCCCCTCAACTTTTGCACAAGCTGTTTCCTTTACCTGGAATATCTTTCCCCTTCTATACCTAGAAAATTCTACCCATACATCCATCTAGGACCACATCAACTGTCTCCTCCTTAGAAAGAGGAAAATAACTTTCCAGAATTTTAGCTGCTCTCTCATTGGTTAGAACACTGATCTTGGCCTTGGCTTGTCTGATTCTGTCTTCCTCACTGGACTATAAGCATGTCCTAAGCACATCTGCATCCCCAGAAGCTAACACGGAGCCTCGCTAAAGGTTTATTGGATATGTGGATGAGTGAATGGAGGGACCACTGAGCTTTGAAAAACCAGCTCATGCAACTGCCACAACATCCCGCCCATCAGTAATAGTAAATAACATTTATCCTGTTCCTACACAGGCATAGTTCTATTTATTAATTGCCAAATTCATAACAATTAATTTCATTGCTCATGCCTGTTAAACTCCCGAATGCTCAATAAGGACAGGCGGGCAGCTGTTCTTCCTCCCTAGTCTACCTGCTTCCTGACATCAGCCAGTAAAGGAGTCAATCCCAGTGCTGTGGCAAAATCGGGCTAGATGCTCACCCACCCCATTTCCTGTCTTTCTTGGCCACACAGCTAGACTATATTTCCCAGACTCTCTGGCTGTCAGGTGTGGCCATGTGACAGAATTCCAACCAACAGAATATGGACAAAAGTGACAAACCATTTCCAAGTCTGGGCCACGAGAACTACCCATATGAAAACTTCTGTGCTTTCCCCAACCCCAAGCTGGAAGCAAAGGGTTCTGAGGCTCTTAAGGGAATGGAGATTCAAAATGGAGAGAGCCTGGGTCCCTGAGTCACCATGTGGAGAGCCACTGTCAAATATCCACGCTGGACTGAGTTGTAAGTGAGAAATATTTTCTATCCTTAAACTCAGTGGTGTGTGGAGCTGGTTTATATTAGCTTGTGAGAGCCAGTTGTTAAATTCTGAGGAATTTTGCAAGTCCATTGTAAACACAGTCATTTTCAAAGTTAAATTGTATAAACTTATAATTAAATGGGTTACATTTTAAGATATAATGAATATTCAAAACTCATCCCATCCTAATCATTTTATGTAGTTAACTATTACGTACGGTTCTTGAGGTTATTTTCATGGAAATACCATGGAATGGGAGTGTTGCAAACATTTCTTTCCAGCTCTGTATTCAATAATGTCATGTTGGTAGCTTGAAATCAGCCACAGTGGCAGTATTTACACCATGGAAATTGGGACATTATAAACCAGGCTTTTCCCTTCCATCCCCTGAAAAAAGGCCAAACATTTACCAGTACACCATTCTAAGGTTTACTTGATATGGAGCAAATACTCCCCTAACATACTGACTTTCTGCTTTAGGAAAAGAGAGCATAACAGATGAAATGCACCTTGGCTACATGCAACTTGACATAAAGGAAAAGCAGTCGGAGTGCCCACAGCAGCAGCCCAGAGCCCTGGCAGATGAAGAATCATGCTGGTGCTCAACATGCCCAGGCTGAATGTGACATTGCATGCTTGAGATCCTTGCTAATTTTCAGAGCATGAGATTATTATGACAGAGGTACAGCAGTTGTCATTGCCTGCTTTCACATGTATTGGGTGACAAGTATAAGTAAGAGAGAATGGAAATATAGATGCTGAGTTTCAATCCCAGCTCTTGCTTCAGAAAACAAAAATGTAGACATGCTAAGTTCCTGCCCTAAATTCTTTGAGAAAAGGAATTTTTCCATGTTTTCACTCTCAGGAAAAGCATGCATTTTGGAACCAGTCTCTAGAGTGGACCTATGCATAGCTGAGAAGCTGAGAAGGTGGGAAGCCCGTGGCCAAGGCAGGTCCTGGCTGCAGGTGTGAGGACAGCAGGTCTTGGGCCAGAGCCTGATCAACAGTGCATGGAATTAACCAGGCCTGCACATGGCAAAATGATCCAAATAATTATCCTTTGTGGAAGCCATAATAATTCACTTAGAGGAAGGCCATCAGATCCTTGGGCAACTTGGCCCTCCTCCGCAGGATATAAACTGCTGAAGTAGACCCCAGAGTACAGGGCCATTTACGAAGACATCACGCAATTCACAGGACGTTTCAGTGCAGACACGGAATGAACTAATTCTGCTAATAGAGTATTTGATTTAATGGCACATTAAAGGGGAAAGGGGAGCGCTGAACACATCCTTCAGCACAGCAGCTGATGGGTTACTGTAGATATCATAAGCGAAGGAGCCAAATTCTCTCCTGCCTTCAGAACAAGCGACAGTCACCAGAGCAGAGGTGGGTCATTTTGCAAGTCAGTTTTAGTTCAGCAGCTCAGAGCAGAAATCATCGAGTTCATATAGCTCTTCTGCACAAAGCTTGTAGTGACTGGTTGCTAAGACTCTCACCTACAAGTCCCTTTTCCTTTTTGTTTAAAAAAAAAAGTTGCTAGATCATGCCAAAGTGGAATAAAATAGAAATCGGGTCACTTGATGGACCAGCACATTACTTTTCTGAGTCGTTTGTTTTCCATCTTTTGCTCTTTGGTTGCTTCTACCATTTGTGGCTGCTTCCAATGTCCCAGTCTCTGTGCTAAGCTCTTCACAAGAATATATATGTATTTACATACATTTCATTGTTTTACCAGGAAGAAGGTGCTGTTCCCAGTCTATCTTATAGACAAGGAATCTGAGGTATGGAGGGGCAGAAATGAGATTTAAACTCAGGTTTTTCTGCCTCCAGAAGCTGACTTCTTAATTAACTCTACAAAGTATGATCCTTTCAGCGAGAAGACGGAAGGCAGGACAGATTGTGCCAAGTCCCGGAGAATCTATAAAAAGCCTACTGTAGCCAGTGTGTACAGTGCAAACCAGAGGAAAAAGTGGCCAGATGGGGTGAGAGGTGAGCTGAGCTCATCAGACACCACCATCCCCCAAAAAAGCCCAAGCCATCGGATACTGAGGCAGAAGGATTGCTTGAGCTCAGGAGTTCAAGGTTGCAGTGAGCTGTGATCACACCACTACACTCCAACCGGGGCGACAAAGCAAGATCCTGTCCTCCCAAAAAATGTTTTTAAAATCCCAAGCCAGAAGTGATTTGTTTAGAGAATCCAACAAATATGTGTGTGTATCCCCAAAAACATATATTCAGAGCAAACCTTTAAATTTTTCTACTTCAAGTTCAGTTCAATTTTTTAAAAAGTGCTTGCCTAAAACAACCCAATGGGAAATTTATAGAAATTTTTTTCAATAAAATTTTACCATCTATCTTTTCTCCCCCAAGAACCAAACCCTAATTGTAAACAGTGGCAAATACGAATGATTTTCGTTTGTTCAGTTTGTAACTGTCCATAGCCCCCTCCTATCTTTTGTTTCACTCAGCTGCCAGATGTTTTCTCTGAAAATGAAATCTGATCTTGGCAATCCCTTCAAAGAGTTTCCCCATAAAACAGGGGCTCACTTTTCCAGCATGACCCACCAAAACCCCCACCATCCAGTCCAGCTCACCTCTCTCCCCATCTGCCCACTTTTCCCTCTAGCTTGCATTGTACACGATGGCTACAAGAGGCTCCTTGTAGATTCTCCAGGACTTTGTGCAATGCGCCTTCCCCATTCTTTGACTAGATAATTCAGAATCCCTGCTTCTTTTGTGAAATCAGTGCAGTGTCTGCTCCTCAGGTGAGTCACTGTGGATTCCTTCTCCTTGCCCTATCTGGGTTGGAGGCTGCCTCTATAAGAAGCCTGAGCTTACTTCTATCACAGCTGGGTTCCATTTTGTCACCCTGGACCATGAGGACAGGGACAATGTTCTGTGCACCATGGTATCCTCAGTGCCTGGCACAGCAATTCAATGTTGACTGCGTGATAGAATCACCCAGAAAGTCTGACTTAGTCAGAGGTAGGGTAGGGTTGAGAACCTCTGGCCTAATTCAGGCTTGCTGATCAACTGATTGAATGAATGAAAGAATGAATGAATACACTGAGGCATACAGCCTTGAGACCCTGGCCATCCTCCACCACTCACTCTGCTCTGAAGTACTTAGAATCTGTTTAACAAGGCTTCTTGGTCGTGCACTGGGTCAGGAGGCTGCAAATCCAGACCTAGAATGTTCATGAACTCCTTGTTGACTTTAAGACCACGAATGAACTTCCACTTGGCCCAATACACAAAACCAGATTCCTACCACAAGGAGAAACTTGAAAAATACTTTCTGCAGTTGGATGGCAGAGGCTGTGAAGTTACCAGTTCTGACTCAAAATGATCTCCCTTTTCTCCTTGATCAGCTCAGAATCAAGTTCTCTGCCAGCCAAGAATACCAGAACCCTTGGTGGCAGGAAGGAGTGCTACCACTGCCTGAGAACCACTGGTAACACCCTCCGGCGCTAAGGGCCCATCGTCCTAACACAGGCTGTGCCTCAGGCAGACGCTTCCTCTTCCGTCCTGTATGCCCCAACTCTGAGATCGCAGTAGGAGAAACCTCACCATCACAGCCAAGACCCGAATGCCAGTCATGGATCCATCCAACCTCGTCCTTCCATTGCTGAGAACTGCAAGCATGGAGAGAGAGAGCGCTGGCTAAGCCTGCACTCCTTTGTCCTCATTCTGAGGGGAAAAAAAGCCAGAAGTCCTAGAGAGTTGAACTTGCAGAGCCCAATCTCACACACTATAAAATAGTTGGAGATCTCTTACATTTGAAAAATCACAGCTGCATGCTCTGCCTTCCAGCACCAGGCAGGAGAAATGAGACAAACAAGCTTTGAAAATAAATCTGACTCTCTTGCGGCTCCAGATAGCCGACAAGTGTTCGTCCATCTGCCGCAAGCGTTCACACTGTGAATGCATTGATTTGATAATACTCTCGCATAATTGATTGAGGAGAGACTGGCTTCTTGACTTGCCTCCATGTTTTCTGTCTGATGTCTTCCCAGCATTGCTCTCTGCTTTACACACGGTCAGGAAGGAGAAATCACTGATTTTTCCAGCACTTTTCAATGGGATACATGTATGCTATTGCTTTTCCCAAAACGGTGTACTTTTCAAGTTCTTGAATGGCAGCAACTGTTAGGTGTGTGCTTCTTTCCCCTGAAATATTTCTCCCAATCTTCACAATGCCGTCTGCATCCTCTCCACCCCACTGCCCTATTGTATTTATAGGAAGTGAAAAAAAAATAGAGGTCCGTTGGAGCCTAGCAGCCACCATCGCCTGACACAGAGCAATGGTAACTGCAGAATTGTCATATGAGATATTAGCCCAGGGAATAATACTGATCTTTCTCCTCTCAGCAACTGCAACAACCCATCCGCCTCTCTGCAATTGTGACATTCAGATGTCACCACCATTTCATTAAATGGAATCAAAACAGCTGTGAGGATTGCTGTTTTATTTTATAGCACAAAGTCATCATAAGTTACTTCACAAAGCAGCTCGCAGCCAGCAAGCACAGCTGAAATGGAAAAGCTCATTGCAAAAGGATGAGCATGAAAAAGGGACAAACAGGCCAACAACATGGGGGCTGGTGGAGCTGGGTGATAGCTGGGAGTCCCTGGCTTGTTGAAAATAACCCAGGAGCACACGGTCATGCAGTCACTTGCAATTGCCTATTAATCAAAGATGTATCATACGTATCATAGGACAAGTTGAGTTTAGCATCCCATAAACATGCACTAGATGCTAAGATTCAGTTCAGCCTGAAAGAGATCACTATCTGGCCACTTCAAGATGCAGAAGCTCAGGCAATGTAACACTTCCAGTTCCCTTTCTCCTATCTGCAATACGGCCCCCACCCCTGACTCAGTGAAAAAAACCCTCAAAACATGATTTTTAAAACTTGGGAGGCAAGGTCGGGCGCGGTGGCTCATGCCTGTAATCCCAGCATTTTGGGAGGCTGAGGCCGGCACATCATGAGGTCAGGAGATCCAGACCATTCTAACACAGTGAAACCCCGTCTCTACAAAAAATACAAAAAATTAGCTGGGCGTGGCAGCATGCACCTGTAGTCCCAGCTACACAGGAGGCTGAGGCAGGAGAATGGCGTGAACCCGGGAAGCAGAGCGTGCAGTGAGCCAAGATCGTGCCACTGTACTCCAGCCTGGGTAACAGAGCGAGACTCTGCCTCAAAAAACAAAAAACAAAAAAACAAAAAAACAAAAAAAACAAAAAAACTTGGGAGGCATGCCAGCTTCCTCAGCTGGACAGCATGATCAGAGCCATGTGGCTAAAGGGTTAAGCCACTGACTTTCAAGTGAGGCAGAAGCTGGGTCTGCATTCTGCCTGTGCCACCTATTGTCTGTGTCGCTAGGAGAACTACTAAACCTCTACTTCCCAGTTTACTCATCTGTAAAGTGGGCTTCATAGGGTAGCAGGCCTTACCAGTGCCCTGCCCTGCCCTTCAGCCTTACCACTTCCAACTGCATTCTTTGCCTTAAGGCTTTTTCTGGGGGTCAGAGCCCATGGTGCCTGCTCACCTAGCAGGCTGGGTCCACTAGAGAATTAATGCTCCCAGAAGCAGCTCTCAACTAATGAGGATGGAAACGAATGTATAAATGTGCATGATCTATACATACCTCAGCCCCCTTGCCCCTTGAGTGGGATAATTCTAAGACATAGGTTTTCTGCCAACTCCTAGATTTCCCACAGCAGGCTCAAGCTCCGGTTGCCCACAGTGGTAACGTTCTTAACAACAAACCCTGCATTAGCTGCCTCCCCTCTTTGTCTCATTTCTCCATTCACCTTTTGGGAGTTTCTGAAATCATCTCACCCCACATCATATTTATGTAATGTGGCTGATCAGTGCTACATTCTGACAAAGTGAACCACTTGCTGTCCCCCAGGGTCACAACCCCACTCCTCCAAGGACAGCACAGAAAACTTATTTATCAGAAACTCAATTTTTTTTTCTTGACTTCTAGTATATAACTGGGACTATTTCTAGGAAAAAAGAATCTGTGAATAAATGTTTCTGTCTTATCCTTGTAGGGTCTTATAAGGATTCAGGCATTCAAAAGATGAGCAACTACACACTAAGGGCTTAGATTTCCTTGGTAATGATACTACTTCAGGATTAGCGGTTATTAGTGGGAAGGTTGAAGTCTGGAGCTCGTTAGCACATTTAGTTGGAAGAAAGGTGTTAATGAAAGTAGTGTTTGCATTTATTTCTCATCAAGGCTAAATGAAACTAGGTAGAGGAGTCGAGATCAAGTTCATCTTCTGGTAGAAAAACAATTCAGAGCACATACTTTCTTTAATGGAGAGACAGTCACGTAGAGATAGCAGCCAATATTGTCATGACTCCCCATTATTTTAACACTGGCTTTCGGGTCAGGTCACCTATGCAAAGGAGTATCTGTGGCCTGGCATCTTGGAGCCATTTACAGCTACACAATGTAATGATGGCACTTGGCAGAGGCTGCCATTTTCTCGATGGCAGTACCAGCATCAACTCCCTGTGGGAAGCCGATTCTTCTCCGAGGGTCTACAATCTTTGGGAAGTCTGGTGATTCTGAAGGGTGTCTCAGGGTGACACTTGTTTCCCTTTTCCCCTCTTTTTAATCAGTTCAGAGTCAGACCTGTTTCCATGCTGATGGGCCAGCACCATCCTTGGGGAGTACTCATGATCCCTTTTCTGTTCATTTAAGGGATTTAGGAATGCTTGGTAGACAGCCTTTAATTGGAGCCAATGAGTCCCGTGTAAAGTTTAAGGGATGCTGATGAACCTGCTCTGGGTTGTCAGAGGATTTCTTCCTCTCGTGTCCTGGACAGTCCCATAACTTGTCCATGGAAAGGGCTGCTTCAGAAAATTGCATTCTTTATGGTGGCAATTCAGTTTCACATCTGAGTCCTTGACTGTAAAAGGTATTTAAATTTAAAAGCATATTTTGATATAAAGTCTAAGGAAATCCCCCTCTCTCCCAGTTTATTTGGATACTCTTACCAAACAGAGACCTTGGGGCTGGCTGCTTCATGCCTATTTCGTTTTCTCATTCAATCCATTTTCACTGAAAAGGAGACATAAGCAGTGAAGCCAATATAGTTTTATTGGATCCAATGCACTGCCACTAAAACAAATATATGTACACTCAGGCCAATACACTTTTATTAAAACAAATAGAATTTAATTCAAACCAGCATTCAATACGTTTTCTCAAAGCAATGAAATTAAGCTGTACCAGTACTTCTGCTCAATATGTTTTCCCAATCAAATCCATTTGAACAAAGTGAAATATATTTATCACAGATAGCACATTTTTATTAAAAACAAATTCACTGAAACCAAGTTTCCCTTTGAACTGATAGATAGAAATTCTAACAAATTGCACAATTAGATCATAGAAACGGATGTATTTTTACTTTAGCAAAAAGCTTTTCTGTTCAGGTCCACTTTAAAACACACTAATGAATAATAAAAGTTGCTCCAACAATGTCTTTAATGAAATATTCTTTCCAAGGTATGTCCTTTGAGGTTGAAGCACAGTCCAGAAATTTTTTTTTTAATGTAGCAAAAAAGAATAGTGCTGGAATAGGATTACAATAACTTCAGATATTTAATGATTTAATATTTATCCTACCTATGCGTACTTAAAAGTGATGTTGTTGGATGTGTACAAATGAATAAAGACATGCTTGGGGGTGTTTTTTAGTTGCATTTGCCACTATACCACATTAGCCAGAAAAAACTTTCCTTGTCACTGATGAAAAATACTCTCTCTTCTTATCTGTCTGAGGTTAACTAGGGATTGCCATGCGTAGAGAGAACTTGATGGTATGGGAGGTCATTTATTCGTGTGGCTCTTTGGAGGGAATTTCAATTTTGGTGCCTAGATTACAAACCGTATTCAAGTCTTCTGAAGAACCATGGAAAAGCAGAACAACTTAGAAATGCCACACACCTTTTGGGAGGCAACAAACTCACTACAAGTAAGAGTATCCAAATACGTTCCACCTCTCTGCAGGGCCACTAATGCTCCCGACACAGGGCAGACCTCCAGGTAGAGAAGCATCTCTGGAGAAATTAGAGCCTCCCCACAAGGAATATGAGGGCTCTGATCAGTGGCCATGAGGGACCCCTCCCTGCTGCCTCCACGCTGGCCCCACACTCTGTCTTCTCTGCTCCCATCCTACCCATCCCAAGGCTGCAGGACCTTGGGATAGAAATCTTCTTCCCTAAGCAGCCCAGAGAATGCTCCTTAACCCAAGACTGTGGGTTCTCAGTACTACTTCCTCCTTCCTGTCTGGAAAAGTGCAAAAAGTATAGATATGCCCACAATTCACTGGGCAAATAATGTATTGACCTCCGGGGGATCCTGGCCTTGAATAGACCAGACCTGCCTTCTCTGAAACACAACTGGTCATGGAGGGTACCCTGAGAACAGCACCAGATGTTCATCACAGAATTTAAAAAGATGAAATATTAGAAACCCAAATATCTAGCACCCAGGAGATTGGTTAAACATATTGTAATAATATCTTCCGGATGTATTCTACAGTATTAATATCAATACAGTATCATAAGCATTCAGTGTCATTGTATTTAATTGAATGGGAAATATTCATAGTACATTATTAAATAAAAAAGTTTAAAAGATATAGTACAGCAATTTATTATCTTTGCAAAATAGATATGCATAGCTATGCATAAACAAAAACATAGGAAGATGACACTGTCAATAGTGGTGAGTGATAAATTATAGATTTCTCTCTCTCTCTCCTCCCACTGCCTCTCTTTTAAGCTGTATTTTACAAATTTCCTGCAATTAACATGTATTACTTTTGATATAAGCAAAAATTGTTTTAAAAGTGGTTATTTTTTAAAAGGTGGTATTAAGTTCAATTTAAAATGTAGTGAGCAAATGTTGGGTCAGCTTCTGTAATCTTAATTCTGGAACCCTTTCAGAGAGGGTCGGTACTCCATGTCTCATTCTTTGTTCTTTTGCAAAACTCTATTTGAAGGCTTTTGTCAACTGGTCATTGAACATGCACTTAAACAGGAACCCAGGTAATAAATTCTGCCTTGAGTTTGTTCCAGGAAGCAGTGTGGCTCGACACAAAGGATGTGCATGCTTTATGTTGTCAGATGATATAAACTGTGTTGCCCCAGATTCTGCCTTTTGCCTTAGCTCAGAGCCACCTGGCTGTTTTAATCATCTCATCTCAGATGCCTGGAAACATCTAATTCCTTTGCTCCTTTTCAGTAATTTCAGTTCTGCTTTCTTTATCATTCTGGTGTTTTCATTGCATTTTCTTATAAAAGAGATCCAGATTTCTTTTGGAAATAGATTTGAATGACAAAAACATTCTATAGAAGCAAATCCTAAACAAATATAAATATTTGACCATGACTATGCAAACAAAGCTCCTGCTTCCTCCTCTGTGTCCACAGAGACCCTGAGGAGGAACTCCAGGGAGAACAGAAGCTTGGGAGTCATCCCATCCCTTGCTCAGGTGCAAAATCCCCTGCCCTCCGCCTGGCACTGATAGGGACAGATCATTTTCTCTGCTTGGAGGGGCAGCCTCCTGTGACCTGGACGCATTAGAGCCTGAACACAGGAACAGAAGGTATCCTCCCTCCTTCCTTAGCGGTCTCCGCGTGCCCTTCTGGGGAGGATTTGCTCTTCTGGGCTTCTTCACACACATGATTCCTAGTCATGGCTTCAGCCCCTTTAGTTCACTGGGTCCTTATTCCGTGTTTTCCTGGGCCCAGCTGTGAGATTGGAAAATGGAGATGAGAAGGAAGAAGGGGACAGGGATGGTGTGGTGGTTGGTGGTAGAGAAAGAGAGATACAGACAGACAGAGAAACAAAACAGACCCTCAGACATGGAACATGTTTAATTAAACCGACTTTATCCAGTTGCAGTTGAAACCAGGGTGGAAATAATTGATGCTCCTTGTATCGTTTTAGGTGAAAATGGTAGAAATAAATAGAACCGTCAAAGTTGCAAACCTTCCCATCTTCATTATAGATAAAGAATTAAGAAATGAAAAGTAGTAAACAGAGAGGGGTTCCAAGATTTCTTTTTCTTCCTCCAAGGCAATGTCCCCACAGAGCTTAGCATCAAGGCACCCTATTTTCTGTCTGACAGTTACTCCATTTTCTCCTCCCTTGAAAAGGGTTGCCCAGAGCACCCCCAACCCACTCCAAGGTCAGGCCTTTCCCAGTCTGAAATTCTTCATAGACAAGTTATCCTCCTTTGCTCACCTTCAAAGCATCCCACACACCAGTTCTTCTTCCTAGTCCTGGGAAAATGCCTTCTCCAGAAGCTGCCTGTGCATTTGCCAATCTAGCCCCCTTAATGACCCTTTGAGGCAGACACCTTATCCCCATTTCACAGAGGTAGAAACTAAGCCTCTTAGAAATTGAGTAACTCAACCCAGGTCACACAGCTCCAGCTAAGTGACAGAGCTAAGGTTCAGGCCACTCAGCTGACTGCAGTGTAGTGTGCTGCTCTGCTCCTCACTGCTTTCCTGTAAAATCTCAGGGATTGTCTGGCTCAACATGTACCTGGGGAAGAAGAGAAAACTGAGGCCTAGAGAGGTGAAGTGGCTTGCCCAAGACCACTCCAACTGTCCCACTTATCCTTGGCCCCTTTCCACTCCCCCATGCAGCATAGCTCATTATATTCAAATACTTCAGCTAATACATTCAGACGCTAAAACCCTGCCCCTAAAATTACTGCAACCATTTTCTAAGAGAAAGCAGCTTAGTTTCAACCTTTTTCCACATCTTGTTCAAAAATCAGAAGTCTCTAATACAGCTGTGATTTTGTTTCATCTTCTGTCATTCCCTCTCTGCCCTCAGATTGGTGTGCCAGTGTGTGACAACATGGCTCTAAAATAGGCCAGCAGGAGGGGGAAAAGGGTTGGAAAAGACAGAAAGAGAACAAACTCTGTCTCTTGCTCACTTTCACTCTCCCTCTCTCTTTCTCTTCCTTTCTACCCCGTGGTCCTCCCAGGGTCTCTGGGAATCCAACCTCAGTCTGTTGGGCTTACAAAGTGACCAAAGTCAAATGCTGATCTGTGAGAGAAAGAGGAGGCAGACACATTGGGGGACCGAGAAGTACTTTGAGGCACCCCGCTCACCATGGTATGGGGAGGAATTTGGCCACATCCCTGCCAACCGCTCCTTCTTTTGGACTCGGAAAGGGTCAGTTGCTTGTTTCTATCAGATTCATGAACACTACCAAGAAAAGAGCCCAGTCTGAGACATTTAATATTGGTTGAAACACAGAGGTTTAACTGATGATTGACGTACACAGGGTGATAGGAAGAGTATGAATTTGAGAATCTGATGGATTTTGTTTAAAGTTAGGACTAGGCTACTGACTACCCACCCTGCTAATTGTCTTGGGGAAGTTATTTAACCTCTCTGAATCTCAGCTTCTCATCCACAAAACAGGACACTAGCACACAGTGGGCTATCTATACATATTTGTTGAATTGAAATGGGAGTATTCAAAATCATTTGGGTTGCTGGCTTAAAATAAGCAGAATAATTCAGTTCCTGTCCATCTGAAATCTGATTGTCCAATTTGGAGTTTCAAAGGTAACAAAGATCCTAATGACCTAATATAATTGGGGTAATCCTAAAATTTATTAGGAGATCTGCAAGTTCCATGATGACTGTATACTGGAGGAAATGCACAATGCACACAGACCTTCCTAAGAGTACAGCACTACTTAATTATGAGTAATTGTTGCATGAACACACACACACAAACACACAACTACAGAACTCACACTATAAGACAGAAGGGTTAAGTAATGACATTTGACCAAAATGAGCTCTTGCAGAGCACAACAATGAGTCTAAGCTTCCTCCTTAATATCTTAACGGGCTAGAGGATACACAGGCTTTTAAGTAATGTACTTATTATCCAAACACTAGCAGACATTTAACGGAATCCAGGAGCATTGTGTCAAGAAGGAAAAGAACTAACCAAAGAAAAAGAAAAATAGAGAGTTTCCCGGCTGTTTTACCACATCACGACTTCAACAAAACCGAGCCTGTCCTTGCCTTGTCCCTGATGGCTCGCCAGCAGAGTGAATGAATTGGAGCAGATTTAGGTTTTAAAATGCCTCCTAATATCATCTGGGCAAATTAGCTTACATGGCTGGACACTGTGCTCCAGCCACAGAGAATGTTCTTTTCCTGTTGGAAGCTCTGACAGCCCACTGCCACGGTGAAATATCAGGAGCCTCTTAACATTTTTCTTGATTTCTTTAAGAGTGAACATTAGACATATTAAGAACAACAACCCAATCATTAAGCCCTGTGAGGTTTTCCTAGGAGCCAGCTCTATCGCTTTAATCAGATTATGGACAACTCATTCTCATCCCAGCCATTTATCTTCTTTGTTTACACACACACCAAGTGGCATTCTTCTTAGCATCAAAAAATAGTAATCAAAATTGAGAACAACAAAAGACCTTTCATTATTTACAGTGTTAAGTAACATCTATTTGCCTTCATTAGTTTCTAAACAACGAAGTACACTGGTTCTGATTAAACCTGGCATGTGTTAATTATATCCGAGGTCTGGGATTGTTTTGTCTACAATAAAGGATTGCTGAAAGCTGAAATTTGAGGCGCCCAGGCCCCAGAAGTTACCTGCCCCTATGTGTTTCCTCAGTGAGAGTTTCCAGCCTGAGAATGGCAGAAGCGGATGTGAGCTTGTCACAGAAAGTTTTTTTTGTTGTTTTGTTCGGTTTTTAAACCCTCGGTTTTATTGCCCATTTTATGGGCTGGAGTTAAATGGCAGTACAATGCAGTTTGCACTCTTACTGCTCAGCACTAACAGTCATGATGAGCCATAATTAGAAGTAAAACCACCACATAAATAACATGGTAGAAAAATTGCCACCGTGAGAAGCCAGTCTTTGGCGATGGGAAACTTCAGAGGGTCCTGAGTATCCATTATACTTAAGGGGCACCGCGTATTTTAGCCCATATTTGTTTTACTAAAGCCAAAATGGGAGCCATTTAGACTTTCGAACAAGCTTTTAAAAATAGAGAACGTAGGCTTAAACAGACTGCTGCTAAGTGTGATGCAGAAACCTGTCGCCTGGAGGCCACGACAGCTGGATGGGCTGGGAGGGAGAGCCCTGGGAGCTCAGGGGTGAGGAAGGGAAGAGAAACAGGGGAGGAAGAGGAGGCCTGGACTCCCCCGAACAGCAATGTCTAGACATTTCACCGCAGAGCCGAAGAGTCTGCGCACCATTGAGCACAGCAGCTTAGACTTCCGCCGGGGAATGTGCGAGGCTGGGATACCTTGCAGATTTTGCTTTCATGACCTGTACTCAGTGATGAAGTGGGAGCAGGTAGACTAGCATTTTTTTTTTTTAATGGAGTCTCATTTTGTTGCCCAGGCTGGAGTGCAGTGGCATGATCTCGGTTCACTGCAACCTCTGCCGCCCATGTTCAAGCGATTCTCCTGACTCAGCCTCCCAAGTAGCTGGGATTACAGGTGTCTGCCACCGCGTCTGGCTAATTTCCATATTTTTAGTAGAGACGGGGTTTCACCATATTGGCCAGGCTGGTCTTGAACTCCTGACCTTGTGATCCACCCGCCTTGGCCTCCCAAAGTGCTGGGATTACAGGCGTGAGCCACCGCGCCCAGCCTAGACTAGCATTTTTGGGCACCCACTATCTCCTTGGCATTTTACTTCCATTTTAATTCTCATAACAGCCTTAGGATGCCAAGGAAAAGGAAGAGAAAATAAATTGTGTTCTGTGCCTGAAAATGGCCTTAAAGAAACAAGGACCAACAGCTGGAGCAGAGTGGGCCTGCCCATATGCAAAGAGGCAGCGAGTAGGAATTAACATAAGGCATATCACGTGGATGCCATAGAACTATGACAGCAATTTCATTTTTTCCCCGAGTCAGCCTCTCTTGTACAGGGGAATTAGGAAACAAACCCAAGAGAATAAACTTGAAATGGAAGGAACGTGCTTTGTAGTCAAGTGTTTTTTCAAAGCCTGCAGCATTTTAAAAACTGATTTAAGTACATTCACTTGCTTTCTAAAATAAGTCATATGTATGTTTCTACTGATCAGCCAGAATAGTTAAGGTCTGATCTTCATATGGAATGAAAGGGGACATTCTTTGGATATTCTGGAAGTACACACGTGTTCTTTACAGAGTTTGATTTGCTTTCTCCTTTTCTTCTTTCCTTTGCAAAATCAAACAAACAAGAATAAAAACCAAACCAAAACAAAATTAATGAAAACCCCTGTGTTGAGGACTTTCGTTTTGTTTTAAATGTGTCTGGTATTAAGCAGCATCTTTAGTGAAATGACTTTAAACTTAAGTAGTAAATACAGCTCCATTTCACATGTGGATTTTGTCTGCATTTACATCTCTGCAGGCCTCACATGCCATGACACCAGACATTTTTTTAATTAAGATATGAAGTGCTCATTTTTTTTTTTTTTTTTTTTTTTGGTGGACCTGCTGTATTGTAACAAATTTACTACATGTCTCAGAAAACACATAGCTTTGCCAAAGTTGGTGAGTAGCCCAGCATGGTTTATCTCCAGCCCACAGCTCTTTCCCTGAATTCAATACTGCAGGCACAATTTAATGCAAACCCAATTTATGACTTAATGCTCTAGGGACCGTAGTGGGAGATTGTTACATTATTCTTTTCTAATCCTATTTGTGTTTTAATTTGCTAAGTCTGTAATGAGGTGCATGCCTTGAATATTCAAGATCTTTCACATTGCTTTTGACTTTGTTTAATATAATAGATTTTATAGTTTGCATTAAATACCCAGGTGCTTCGGTCAGTATTATCTCTTTATTTTCTCAACTAGAGTGAATAAAATTACACGATGAAAGTAACTGTGTGCATGTTTCCTTGTTTATTGCAATGGTTTATTTCCTATTATAATTCTTGATTTAAATTACGTCTAGTTCTCCAAAAGTCAATTCTCCATGGACTCTTACTTCCCCTTTCCAAACAATTGTTAGCTCCTGAAGAGAATGGAGTCTTGGCTGACAACTGATTAGTTGAATAATAATAAAACAAGTTTTCTAGTCTCATTTATGATACTTTAATTGCACAGAAGGGGAGAAAGTGAGGAAGATAGGAAGGAAGGGAGGGAGAAATGGAGGGAGGGAGGGAGGGGAAGGGAAGGGAAGGTGCTGTGTCACTATATGCTGCTATTTGATTTCTGGTGTTGGGCTGAAATGTACCGTCCCTAATCAGAGCTGCTACATCACCCAACCCCACAGTGTGTCATTTGGTGTCCATAACTGTGTTATAGCCAATTATAGCTAAATTCTCTGTTCTGTATGCACAATCAAAGGGCGTCTGGAATGCGTTTTGCTATTTTCTGAATCCTATTATTGCAGACATGTTTATTACATTCAGAAGATGGCTTTCTGAAATTACATTGGAATTGTATGACCCACCTGCCATTTGCAAACAAAAGGACCGAAACATTTCTTAACAAGAAGGAAGTTCATTTAGCTCTTTCCTGGTAACTTTTCTCATGTTATTTTCTTTCTGAGCTATATCTTTAAGACTCATTGCCCAAGCCCCTATGTATTTGTAAAAATATCTAAGCTCTCCAGTTAATGTTTAATAATCCTGTGGTGAATGCTGGCTATAATTTTCATTGTGAATTTTTTTTCAAACTATGAAAAAAGGGATTGTAAAATGGATCCCAAATTATAACAATCTGATAGCCCTGAAATAGTTCATTTAGGTTGCCTTTCAAAAGAAAAAATTTTCAGGTTACGTCTTTAAATTTTTGGGGGGGCCATTTAAAGAGGAAAGTGAATGGTGTTAGAAAGACACACGATACCTATTTGAAAACATAGCATCTCCTCATTAATTATTAAGGGAGAAGTGAAAGTGTTTCTAAACCAAATGCTTTCTTTTTCCCTTCTACTGAAGTTTACTCCTCTTATATTTTCCCCCCAAGCTTACTTTATTACTGGTATTTGCCTCGCAGAGCCAGGGGATATTACTACCTTTTTATTTGCTATTTTTACAGGACCCAGCAAAGTGCTTTTAAAATATATAACCACTTAATTCAAGTCAAGCTTCCTCAATACTCCTTTCATTCAAGCCCTTTCTAATTTGTTTTCCTCCAGCCAGGAGCCTGGAGAAGACACTGTGATTTATGTTTTCATTTATTTATTTTATTTGGGCTTTTCATTTAAGAAAAGAAATTCTGCACAACCCCCACCATCCTCCATTCTCCCTCATCTCACTCCACCCCACCTCCACTTCTGTATTTTAAGACTCTCAAGCCAGACTTCAGAGTTTTAAATTCATGTCTTATCTGACCACAGACTGGATGAGTCTTGGTCTGGGCTTCTTACACGGCTCCGAGTGGTATCAACCCAGTGCTTTAGATTCAAATCTTCTTGAGGGCAGTGCCTTTATCTTTGTCTTCCTTTATGACTTTACACCCTGCTCAGTAAAGAGCTCCTAGTACAGAGCCTCGGAGGAATTCAGCCTTTTCCCAAAGATGAAAGATGCTATGCCGTGGAGTTTAAATTCCCACAAAGAGATGATTAAAGGTGTGTGTTTGGCAACAGACAGGATCTGTTTTCCTGTACAGATTAAGGTACTGTTTTTGTTTGGGAGCCGGGGGAGAGGAGGTGGAGGAAACCTCTGCATGACATGTAAGAGCTTGGGCTTGGGAGTCCTGCAGCCATGGGTAGAGTCTTAGTTCTGCTACTTCATTATTGACTTTGAGTGAGTTACTCCTGCTCCCTACATGGATTCATCCATCCAGTCATTCTGTCAGCAAATAGTTATTAGGCACCTACTGTATACCAGGTGCTGAGTGGGTAGCAGGTGTTGACATAGATATGATTCCTGTCCACACTGACCTGGTGGAGTAAACAGTCAGACAAGCATTAACAATAAAGCATGACAGGCATGAGAACAGGGGAAGCCAGGGAAGCCCTCTCCAAAAACAGTGATATATAAGTGACATGAGATCAGTTTCCTCAAGTATAGAATAGGGGTTAATATAATGCCTGCCTCGTAGTGTCCGTATGAGAAGACAGAAGATAATGCACAAGTAGGGCTTTGCATTGCTACTCTCATAAAGTAAAAAACTCAGGAAAAAATCAGTAAAGCAATTATTGTCATTATTGCTAAGTACCATCCCAGGATTCCTAAAGAAATTAATATTAGAGAATCATGACATTTTACCTGCAAGAATATGCAAGCTTTACCCTGCAGTTCTAATTCTTTTTTTATGGAGAGAACTAAACAATAACACTGTCTGCAGAACATTAAAGTAAATTTGAAGATAAACGAACTAAAGTTAATAAGCACTCTCAAGTAAAAATTGCTAGCAATGGAGTCTTGGAGTAACTACTACTCTAAGGCAGAAATGAATCACACAACTCAATTCTATCCACTTCAAAAGAGGACTCATCTTCCCACTGAGTCCTGGACATCCCCAGCAGAAGAATGCTCCCCCAAAGCACTCTTACCAGTTTATTAAAGGTAATAAAACTTACTTTCATTTAAACATAGCCAAGAAGCATTTTTAAATGAATATTTATATATTGGGAATCATATTTGCTCATTGTAACTTCAGAAATGCATTCCCATAGAAACAAACCTTGGTTTCACCTATAATCAACAAGGCAGACCAAGGTTCATTCCAGGAAGTGCAATGCCTTGGTGGATAAAGAGTGGATAATGGAATTCTCCAACATAACTCCTGAAAATAATGAGATAATCAAGTGTTAATGCTCATAATCTTTGAATAACTTGCACAAATATCACAAATATTGGGGGGGAAGTATCTTTGCTGAGCTGTGGCAGAATTCTTCTTAGGGGAGAGAACTGCCTTTATTTTAGCAAATACTTAGACCATTTTGATGGCATTTAGATGTGGTCCAAGACAGAGGTAAATTGCTCTGCATGATAACGTTGGAGGAATTTTGAGGTTCTGGGATCAGCCTGAAAAGCAGATAAAGGAGAGGAGAGTTTTGACAGACAGACGAGCCGCTAGTCAGTGCTTGGGAGACATTTAGCAAGAAAACTGACAGAGAGGTTTACGTAAGCATGGGCATGTTAGAGGAACTATTATAAAAAATGATGTCCAATATTCAATTCTTGTAAAGCTGGATTTGTAAATTATTACAACTTTGTAAAGCTGGATTCATAGGTACCATCTCCTACACACACATGGAATTGTCACTATAGGTCTATATACATTGCATTGAGTAGTGATTGGAGGCCCTCAAGGAAACTGGCAGTATCTTGGTGGCCACAGGGCAGAGAAATGAGAATAACCTTGGGGTCCAAGAGAAATAAGAGGTCAGTCAGAACGAGAGGTTGCAGGAAGGGACCAAGAGAACATGAGTCCCTGCAAAATCATAGAAATCATGGGCAAGGCAATGAGAGATTCATACAGCACATGGACAAAAGAATTTGAGCCAGTCTTACCCCACCTGAGCTATATATCTATATGTAAAATATATTAAGATTAATCTTCTTTCATTGGAATTTTTTTTTTTTTTTCAGACAAGGTCCCACTGCGTTACCCAGGCTGGAGTGCAGTGGCACGATCTTGGCTCACTGCAGCCTTGACCTCCCAGGCTCAAGCCATTCTCTCACTGCAGTCTCCCAAACATCTAGAATCACAGGTATGAACCACCATGCCCAGCTAATTTTAACTTTATTTGTTTTTTTATGTAGAGATGAGGTCTCCATGTCTTTTCCAGGGTGGTCTCAAACTCCTGGGCTCAAGGGATCTGCCCACCTTGGCCTCCCAAAGTGCTGGGATTACTGGTGTGAGCCACCATGCCTAGCTGGAAATTCTTACTAAATCAAAGTAGTCTGAAAATTTAAGCAGCTATTCTGGCTCAGGCCTCACTTCAGATTTTGGAGTAATTGACAAGCTGAAAAGGCAAACTGGAACTACTTTTTCAGTTTCAGAGATGCCAGCAACAGCTCATTTGCATTCTAATAGTACTGTCCCTTTAAGGAGGAGAACGCTGTCATCAGTGAATGGTTGCTGATCTAATGACTAATTGATGGCAAAGAGTCTCTAATGACCTAATAGCTCATTAGGGTTGACTGAGCCAGCAGGGGTCTTTGAAAATGTTTTTTATTCCACTCTAAGGCTTTGTGAGTTTTCCTGCACACATCAGACCACTGCCCAGTTTATGAAACCTACAAATGTGAAACCACAACAAGAATGGGGTGGCCCTATACAAATATAATTTGGAAGTGTAAAGGCAAATATGGAACCCACATGACAAGAGACATGTCACACTGCCAAAATTATATTATGGGAAGCTCCAGAGAGACATGCTGGGAACCAAATGTGTTCTCAATAGGTAACAACTTATGCCAAGAATTGAGTTGTCACCATGATAGCATGGAAACAGCTTCAGAGTGGTTAAATTCACCATTCACTCATTATTTAATAAATCAATGTTTATTAAATACCTATTACCCATATGGTAGTATACATAAAAACTTATATACATTATATCAATTTATTGCTATTTATTATATCAATTTATAGCAGTTAATTGCTATGGTCATTCACATACGAGAAATGTGAGGTTCTGGGAAATTAGGAAGATTGAAAGAGTTACATAACATATGCTTCATATAGAACTAAAATCCAGGTCTCTCCCCAAAATTCCCGCCTTTTTTCTTTTCACCATATTGTTCCTTATTAGAGTTCAACAATTCAAGCACTTTATTTTTTGGATAACATATATCCCTAAAGATATAAGGAAAGGCCCTTACTGCCCTTACTGTCAGCATTCATCTGAAAATAAATAGCCAATTCTGGATTTTATGGCAAAGATAATGTGAATATTCGAAATATTCAGATAAGCCCCAAGTGATGGTGATGAATTCTCACTCAGTTCTTTCTAACACAGAGTCCGCCCACTCCTGGGCTACTACCAGGACAGGACGTCCAGTGGATGAGTTTCCTTCCTGGCATCAACCCCTGTCCACTGATGAAGCCGGACCTGGAAATGGAGCAAGAGACAAGCAGCAAACACCCTGGAAGACTGGCCCTGTGTGCAGAAGTATCTCATTCAACTTAAGACACTGATTGTAATATTTTTCTTCAGTACAAGAAACCCCACTTTATATTTAACTGAAGTTTTCCGTTGTTTTTGCTTTTGTTTTTGTTTTTGATACGACAGGGTTTTGCTCTGTCACCCGGGCTGGATTCAGTGGGCAGGATCATGGCTCACTGCAGACTTGACCTCCCGTGCTCAAGTGATTCTCCCAGCTCAGTCTCCTGAATAGCTGGGACTGCAGATGTTTGCCACCACACCTAATATTTTTCTTGTCTTTCCTTTTATGGAGAGATGGGGGTCTCCCTATGTTTCCCAGGCTGGTCTCAAACTCCCAGGCTAAAGCCATCTTCCCACCCAAAATTTTAACTGAAAACAATCATCCGGGAAGCAACCAGGGTATCCAGAGCACAGCCAGGGGACTGATTTCAAGCAAGAGGTATGTCCATAAATGTGGCCAAGATATTTATTCTCCAACTTCCACCTGCCATAGTTGAGGGCTACTCGCAGGGGCATTAATCCCCTGGTACTTCAGGCATGGGTGGAGGTCCACTGGTGGAGACACTTGCTGTAGGATGCTCGAGATGAGTGCCAAGAGGCTATGAACAGGGCTTTGAAAGCATCTGCTCCATCTGCTTTTTCTCTAGAATGACTAGAACAGTCCCCAAGCCCACATCTGTCCATGAACATATAGAAGAGGGAAATATTTCCAGCTTAGTAGTGTATAGTTGATACACGCTACCCAGTACCATGAGAGTATATAATACTAGCATAAACATCCTGCAATATGTCAAGATATGGAGAGGCAGCTGTTTGTCCCTCTTTTGAAGGATTCAGGCAATCTTGGTTGACCTCTATTATAGAACTCGCATATATTAGCTGAAATAATACTTTAACAGTTTTTTAGTACCCAACTATATGTTCTGTTATAAGGAATAGCAAATGTTTAATCATAAATATTTTAATGGCTTCAGGGATTCATGGTATTCAATGACCGTGTTAAATGATAATAATCACATCTGGTTTATTACTATAGTAATTCAGCAGCTTCTCTTCAGCAGTTATTTTTTATTATATGTGCTGTGCTACTGTCATGGTCATTTATAGCAGTAATATTTTAAAGTGGCTCATTTGTTTGTTTAAGGACAGTTTCACAATATATTTCTGTATTAATATACATTTTGTACTATTATTTCCAAGCTGCCACTGGAAAATTGATCCTAGCCTGTTACGACTGGAGAGGCGGGAAGATACGCGAAATATCCAAACAGAGATAGAGTGGGGGACCAGATGGGGCTGTCCCAGCACCCACTGGGGTTATGATAACTGCTGCTGGGCTTTATTCATAAGTGAGGAAGTGCATAAGAAAGAGTTAACAAATAATAGATGTAAAGAGAACACAGATTTGGAGAGGCATTTCAAGTGAAATCCCATCCCGGAGGCAAAGGGTGTGGGGAGGACCCAAAGACACGTGGTTAGCAGGGCCCAGGTAGTCGGCAGGCCTCGGCAGGCATTTTGGTTTCGGTAATGAAATGATAGTGAGGAAGCAAGAATGAAAAAATGGGAACTTGCAAGAGTGAAGCAAGGGCAGGCCAAGGTCACTAGCTGGGTGGCTTAGACGCTGACATCAATTTCAAGTCTGCTGCAAGCGGGCAGCGGGAGTGAATCGCTGAAGCGTGGACGGGCAGCGACCCCTCCTCGGCCTTTCATTCCAACGGTTCAAAGCAGCAGGTGCTACCCAGGTCTTGTGTGTGATGCCTGCTGCGCTTCTGCCTCTTCTGGCACGTTACAAGGTGTTGCTTGGGGAGGGGTAAATATTACCCTGAAATTCCATATTGCTCCTTAGTGGGGAGGGGTCCTTGATAACCCAGGGGAGTTAATTTTTTGTGACATTCTCCTGAACCAGGTTGCGGAAACGCAGAGGAGCCCGAAGAAAACTGCCAGGCTCCTGCTCAGCTTCCTCTTGGCTGGATCCTGATTGGGTGGGTGACAGAGGGCAAATGGCTTTTACGGCTGTGAATGATGTATGGCCGTAAAATGGTCTGTAACCAGAAGTGCCAACTGACATGCCTGCTGATTTAACGGACACCCCGGGTTATGTTTGCAGAGACGCTTAAATAAACACGTGCTAGGTTTGAGGCCGTTTACCAAGCAATCATTTCTCTCGCTCTTCCTTTCCATTTTATTTTACTTCATCATAAAAATGAGGATAGTAAAGTGATGATTTCCTTTTTTACAATAATGAAGATTTACTCATTGCGGTGGCAGTTCCTCTTTCTTTCTTCCTTCCTTACTGCTGTGTCTGGCTTTTTTTGCTTTTTCCACCTGCAGCGGTAGCTGTGATGGACTTGGGGAAGCCCAGGTAGGGTTGGTCAGCAAAGCCACTTGAATGAGCGGCCCTTTAAGAGTGGAAGAGATGTTGTCCAGTTGCGTTTGTATTTGGTGAATTAGGAAAATAAAGCCCTGAGATCACGATTAGACCAATGAATGAAACGGAAGGATTTCTGTTCAGCTACAAATCAGCAAAGGCAAGGAAGACAACCCTTCTTATGATGGTCCTCTCACTGGGAAATATTCCATGAGTTCTTCAGCTCTGTAAACACAGGCTTCTCTGATCCATCTGCTACGCCCCACAGCACTGATAATTAATGCAAAGTTCAATTTGGGTTTGGGAGCCTAATCTAGATGATTTTCATGTGGCTACTGAATGGTCATTAGAGGGATGTAAATTACTGAATGTAGAAGTTTTCTCAAATAAATTGATCAGAAATCCATAGGACATCAATAGAGTAATTCCTGGCTATCTCTGCAGAAAATATCACATAAGATCCATTTGACTTTATATTCCAAGCTGAGTCAGGAATGGCAAACTAATTCCCAGTTTTTTCCCACTGGATCTCAACTGGGCCTCATAATCTCTTTCACTACCCATTGCTGCAAGCTGGCACTCAAGGCAATTTACCACTCCTGTGCTCGAACTTTCAGCTCTTTATTTTCTAAGCAAAGAAACTTACTGAACTTTTTTCCTTTTTCTATTGCTTGAATGTTATTTTAAAAACTAAATTACTTGTTTTTGTGAACCCATCTAATTCTGGTGCCTTTTTCAATGGTAAATCTTTAATCAATGTTCTTCTATAGTAATTGGCCCACTCGAGTTTTCATTTCTTCTGGGATCAATTTTGTTAGTGTTTGCTAGGAAATCATTTATTTTATATGCTCAAATTTATTGTCAAAGAGCTGTATGTGATGTTCTCTTAGATTTTATTTTTAATCTTTCCCGTATCCATGTCTCCCTTTCTCATTGCTAATATTATATATTTTTGTTCTCTCCTGTTTTCTTAGTCTAACTTCAAAGGGATTCTCTATTTCACTTGTCTTGACAACCATCTTTTGGATTTATTCACTCTTCCTACATTTTTTTATTTCCTATATCATTTGTTTCAGCTTTTGTCTTTATTAATTTCGCTTTATAATTTCCTGTGTTTTGTGTCATTGTTGTCATCATTTTTCTAATTTCTTAAGGTTATTACTTAGGTTTTTTTAAAATCTTTTTGTCCATTATAGTAATAAAAGCAAGGGTCAGCACACTATTATGCATGGGCCAAATCAGACCCACAACCTTTTTCTGTACAACTTGGGGACTAAGAATTGTTTTACATTTTAAAGTGTTGTAAATAAAACCAAAAGGAATCTTCAACAGAGACAATAGGGTCGACAAAGCTCTTGCCCTTTACAGAAAAAGTTTGCTGACCTTTGATATAGGCATTTCAGGCTATACTTTTTCTTCTGAGTTCAGCTTTCACTCTGTCCCAGATTCACACAAACTGTTCTACTTTCCCTTGCTTCCTACGAAATTATAATTTACCTTTCAATTTTCTCTTTTATCAAAAGGTTGTTCAAGAGTAAATTTCATAATGTCTAAGTATATTTTTACCCACCATTTGATTATTTACGTCTAATTTTATCGGCTTATCGTAAGAGATCGTGGCCCAAGTCCATTCCAATTCTTCTGACTGGCTGTTCCTGTCTGGTCCTGTAGGCACTTGGGTTTATTACCTTTGTGGAGTTTATTTTAATATAGTATTTTTTAGCCTTTTTAAACCAATGTTCCTCCTTCCCCTGAATACTTTTGATAAGATAAAGTCCTCTTGCCCTCCTTTAATAATAATTGACATTCAATCTAAACTAAATATTGGGATGAAAATAAATCAAAGCAATGAGACAAAATATTGGGGTTTTTTTTATAGTGCACACTTTTGAGATATTTACTCCATCCCTACGGTTAACTGTCACCACTCCACAGAAAATTGCTCTAGTCTGACATGTCACATTTTGGGCCTGGCAGGACTCCACAGTCCCCTTACTCACTGTGGTGTCTTCATTATCATCCAGATGACAGAGCTCCTTGGTGGAATGTAAGTGATATACACAGATGTATTTGAATCTGGGCATTGGTAAACCTACAAGCTCAATAAAATAGAGCTGTCCAAGAATTCAGGCCAGGAAGGAAGAAATAACACTGAGATTTCCGATACCATCATCATACACAGGGGAACAGATAAAAGTAATGATTTAATTACCTGTGTTTCAAGAAACTTTCAGACTTCATAAACTATGTAGAATTTTTTAAGCCCATAATAAACATCACAGGTAGTGGCCCAAAAAGATCAACTGGACCCCCCGTATCTGAAGGAGCATTTGCCTTGGAAAATGTAGCCATCCAGACTCTGGCGTCAGCTCTACAGAAACATCACTTTGTCTACGATTGCAAGCTGGTTATACCTGGGGACACTGGTTAATGCAAGTAAGTCTCAGAGAGACTTATAGAATATCATATGCCAACTTATTTACTATGAGAAATGGAACTGATGCATGGATGGAACAGTATATTGCAATAAAGTCATTTGTCCTATGAAGTCAAAAGCACATTGAACCTCTCTTATTTCTTCTATGTATTTTAACAGTTATGTCAAAAGTACCACTAAGTTCATCAGCAAATGAATCAATGAATAAAATCTGGTATATCCATACAATGAAATATTATTTGGCAATGGAAAGAAATAAGGTACTGATACATAATACAACATAGATAAATCCTGAAAACATGCTAAGTGAATGAAGCTTGTCACAAAATATTGCCTATTGTATGATTCCATTTATATGAACTGTCCAGAACAGGCAAATCCATAGAGACAGAAAGTAGATGAATGATTGCCTAAGACTGGAGAGAGGGTTAGGAGTTGGGGTAGTGGGAGGTAATCATTAAAGGTATGGGGTTTTTGTGGAGGTTATGAACATGTTCTAAAATTGATTATGGTGATGGCTGCACAACACTGTGACTATATAAAGAACAAGCTAATTGTACACTTTTTTTTTTTTTTTTTTTTTTTTTTTTTTTTGAGAAGCAGTCTCTCCCCCTTAAGCCCAGGCTGGAGTGCAGTGGTATGATCTCGGCTCACTGCAATCTCCGCCTCCCGGGTTCAAGGGATTCTCCTGCCTCAGCCTCCCAAGTATCTGGGACGATAGGTGCGTGCCACCACACCTGGCTAATTTTTTGCATTTTTAGTAGAGATGGGATTTCACCATATTAGCCAGGATGGTCTCCATCTCCTGACCTCATGATCCATCTGCCTTGGCCTCCCAAAGTGCTGGGATTACAGGCATGAGCCACTGTGCCTGGCCAATCATATACTTTAAATGGTTGATTTCCAGGGTATTGAATTATATCTGAATAAAGCTGCTACCAAAAAAAAAAAAAAAAAGATCACTGAGATAATTTGGGGTTATAGCTCTTCCAGACTGATAACCTTCACATCTTTTTATTTTCATACATGAGCGTTTCATTCAAGGGCATGTCCTTCTCACAGTAGATGACAGAAGTGTAAATGAAACCCAAGCACATTTAAGTGCAAGCAAAACCCAAGCACATTTAAAATGTCTACCTGTATCACAACCACTAACCTCCTATCAACCAAGCAAGTTGCATGGCTAAACTTAATGTCAATGGTGAGAGGATGTATGTGCCACCAGCTCTTCCAGGAGTCATGTGGGAAGGCTGTGGATGTACAATTGGATTACATCATGAATTGATGGAGAAGGTGGAAAATTTGGAAAAGAATCAAATCCACCACAGGTACCATTTCTTTCTGGGAGTGGGAGGGGTGTGTGTGGCCCTAACACCATGGAGTGCTGGCACTCTGTGTCTCCTTACCATGCACACTGGGAACTCAGGCCCATCTCATCCACTGGACATAGTTTTCCTTGTTTTATTTTTTGTCAGCAAAAATCTTGACATCTTTTAAACTGCTGTGAAAAAAAATGAACTATGAATTTTTTGTTTGTTTTTGTTTTTGTTTCTGAGACGGAGTTTTGCTCTGTCGCTCAGGCTGGAGTGCAGTGGCACGATCTCAGCTCACTGCAAGCTCCGCCTCCTGTGTTCGCACCATTCTCCCACCTCAGCCTCCCGAGTAGCTGAGACTACAGGCACCCACCACCACGCCCGGCTAATTTTTTGTATTTTTAGTAGAGAGAGGGTTTCACCATGTTAGCCACAATGGTCTCGATCTCCTGACCTCATGATCCACTAGCCTCGGCCTCCCAAAGTGCTAGGATTACAGGCGTGAGCCATCGTGCCTGGCCAATGAACCATGATTTTTATGTTTCACAACTTACAGAGTTGGCTTCATCTATTTGATAATTCTCTTAAAATATTTCCAGCATTTTTAATTTTGTTCCTCTAGGAAGCTGGGAGATATACTAGCCTCTCATTCCTCCTCCCTGCATTTCCTCCATCTCAGAGCCTCCCTTGCTTTCCTTCTGTCTTCCAGACACAGATATCTCCTTCCTCTTCTGGCTCCAACATAGTTCCTGTGTCTGATTTGAAGTGATACGCCTATGATGTAAGTGGATGTCTCCCTGCACTAGAACTTGGCCTCCTTCTGCACCTATAGGATGCAGGTCTAAGTTCCTAGGAAGATAAAGTTCAATATTTGTCAAATAAATGAGTTAACAAATCCAAAATTACACAGATATTTGGCAGCAGGTAAGAGAAGGGAAGAGGTGTTGCAAAGAAAAAAGAGCTTATACTTTCCCCCAAGTAACATACTCTACAAAGCACAACAAACAAACAAAAGTCAAACTTCAATGCCAGTAATCATTTTCCAAATAGGAAGGGTTTCTGTTGGCCATGTTTTTTTATAATACATTACAGCACTGACTCAGAAATGTACACCCTCTTATTCATTTCAAAGTACGTAAATTCTGATAAGCTGTTTCTATCTGCTGCCAGAGAGTGAGTGCTGAGGGCCGAGAGAGACCACCACCAGCAGAATCTACCCCAGGCCTCATCAGACCTTGGCTCTGACCCAGAGCTTCATCCTGCCTTGACACAGGTGACAGGTGATTTTCACAAGAGCAGCACGGCCATGGGTGCCAGCTCTGATGACACCCTTTTCCTTTCCATTCAGTAATATCAGTTCACACGGAGCCTCCCTCTGTACCTACACACCTTGTGGGGGGAACCTCACTTCACTATTAACGACTGAGAGTAAACACTATTAGGACACCAGTTTTTTTCTTTTTCTTTTTAGGACCCCAATATTATCAATGAGAAACTTGTGATGTGGGAGGGTTCGTGGCAGAGCTGGCGTGGGAACTCAAGTGGTCCAATCCAGTCTGTTTGTAATTACTACCTTCCAAAGAAACATCAAAATACAAGTGGGTGAGAGAGAGACAGATTCTCTCTATGGGAAAAAACATGTTATTCACAACATGAAGTAGTAACAAAAAAATTGTATGTGACCTCCCAGCATACAGGGCCACCCTGTCGCCATGCTGAGCTTGAGAGCCATTGCTCCAGCTCTCCTTTGATGCCGTGTTTAGTCCAAGGGAGGCCTGGGAAACAGAGGGCATAGAGGAAGGCTATGGGGCCAGCCCAACCTAAGTTCAAATCCTGTCTCCTCCACTAACAGTAACCTTGAGCAAGACACTTTCTCCATCAAGTTTCCCATCTGAGAAATGTAGGGATTATGACACTTTTCCTCATGAGCTGTCACAAGAATTAAACTAAATAATACACATAAGCAGCCCAGAACATGAGTGTTCTGTAACTGTTTCTCTTCCCTCTCTAAGGCAACAGAAAATAAAAAACACAGAATGGCTACAAAGTATCAAAAATAAACAAGCCAGTTCCTCTAATTTAGCTATCATTGGTGTGGGTATCACCCGCCAAGGGTCTACATCCAAGAAAGGAGAAACACATTTGCTCTGCACCCCACAGTCTCTTGAGCTTTGCTGTTAACCACAAATGGTAAATTAGTTCAATTTCAGGAGAACAAAATCCTACTCACTTTCTAAATGCACTAATTGCCAAGCATAGGAGATTAATACCCTAGAAACTAACCTCAGAGACAGTTTGTTTAAAAACAAACTAAAAACCCAAAGCCGTTGAGTTTCAGAAACAAACACTGAAGCCAGCAGAAATTTCTGCGTTTAACCCACCTGCACCCCGGCCCTCCCCGAGTTAAGGCAAACTCTCTGAGCTTTTAAGAAGAAGTTGAAGGGAATCTGTTGCTGGAGACAGATGGGAAGATGAACCAGACAAGAGGTCTGTGGGGGCATTTCTAATGAGAAGCCAGTTAAGTGGCTATAATTAAAGGTGGTCGAAGTGCCTGCAGTAGCCAGTCCTCGAGCCACCTGCCTGTTCTCTTACTGGCCCACACAGTGCCCGCCCAAGATGCACACAGCTCCTTTCACACGTGGCATTGATTCCACCCAGGCCACAATGGCAAAAAGAGGAGAAGAGCACAGCTTTCTCCCAAATGTGGAGGAGCAAAGACTGGCGCATCCTCCAGAACGCTGCCACTGCTCCCAGCTTTGTGGGGTGGGGAGGGGTCAGGGTCCAACCTGGAGTGAAGATTCCTCATTTGCTTACCCCTCTGTGCCTGAGGCTTGCAGAAGCCAAAGCTCCAACAGGGAAGCTGTCCAGGGGAACAGCCACAAGCACCGCACCCTCCCTCAGCTCCCATTCCGGCCCCGCTTCCAGCCCCTCTGAGCCTACAAGGAGTGGGATGGCATTGCAAGAGCGTCACCCACACTGGTTCACAGGCAGCACCTGCTGCGGAAGAGGGACAGGCTGAGGGCTTCTGACAGCAGCCAGTGCCCTACAGACATTCAGGTTTATAACACGCTTCACAGAGACACTGGCACGCAGGACAGCCCAGCCCTGCGGAACCATGTTAAATGATCCCATTGCACAGACGAGGAAGACTGGTGATGAATTGGCTAAAGGCAGGAATTTAGAGGCAGACCTGCCTTGGACCCTACCCCTCACTAGCTGAGGGACCCCAGGTGAGTTCGCCTGAGCCCACTCTGCCTCAGTTCCATCACCTGTAGAACGGGGATGACACTACCCACACCTGTGAGCTTTAGCAAGGCTTCAATGAGATAATAGACGAAAAGTACTTAGTACAGTGCCTAGCACCCAGTGAACTCTCAAAAAATAATAGCCATAACCATTTTGGAAGGTTTCAGAAGTGAAGGAACACACCCAAGGTTGTGCAGAGAATGGGATTCACACCCATGCCTATTTCAAAACCCAGACTCAAAGCATTACGCCATGTGGGTACAGTCATAAGAACACACGTAATGCATGTAATGTAAGTTACATTATGAAAGAAAATAACGAAGTAAAATGCAATGGGGTCTTCCATAGCCTCTTCTGAGTGGCTTGCACAAAGCAGATAATCAATAGGTATGTATGAAATTAAAAGTGGATGAATATTCATGTTTAACTCTCCCTTTCTACTTTTCCTGACTGATGTCTGCATCTTATAGCAGTTCCCCTTTCTAAATGAAGCAAAAAGTAGTGGATTACCTCTTCCCCAGAATGTTGAGTTTGTGCTGGGACGCCTCCATCCCCTCCTCTCTCCTATTCTTTCCTGCGCTAGTCATGGTTCACAACCTGAGATCAAGTCCAGGGTACTCTTGTTTTCAGATGATGTCACTATTTGTATCTTTTCAGCTTTTTAGGATTTTTGTCTTATATCTCCTTCTCAGGCAGATTCAGCTTTCTGTCACTTCTTCATTTGCTCCACCCATTTTTACTGAGTGCCAGCTGTGGTCCTGGCATTGGGGATCCAACAGGGAACCACAGATAAGCTCCAGTTGCAGGGAGATAAACAGAAGAACAAAAAGTAAAATCTGGGCTGGGCACAGTGGCTCATACCTGTAATCCCAGCATTTTGGGAGGCCGAGGCGGGTGGATCACGAGGTCAGGAGATTGAGACCATCCCGGCTAACATGGTGAAACCCCGTCTCTACTAAAAATTAAAAAAAATTAGCTGGGTGTGGTGGCACACGCCTGCAGTCCCAGCTACTCGGGAGGCCAAGGCAGGAAAATCACTTGAACCCAGGTTACAGTGAGCCAAGATCACGCCACTGCACTCTAGCCTGGGCGACAAAGCAAGACTCCGTCTCAAAAAAAAGAAAAAAAATGTAAAATCTGTCCAGGCATGATAGCTTACACCCGTAATTCCAGCACTTTGGGAGGCCAAGACGGGTGGATCACTTAAGCCCAGGAGTTCAAGACCAGCCTGGGCAACATGGCGAAACCCCGTCTCTACCAAAAAAATAAAAAAATTAGCTGGGCATGGTGGCACACGCTTGTAGTTCCAGTTACAAGCTGAGGTGGGAGGATCACTTGAGCCCAGGAGGTTAAGGCTGCAGTGGGCTGAGATGGCACTAATGCACTACAACCTGGGTGACGGAGTGAGACCTGTCTCAAAAAACAAAAATTTTTAAAAAGAGGTTAATCTATAATATGCCAGAGGATGGTAAGTCCTATGGAAAAGCTCCTACCGGAGAGAGGAATTGGAAGTGCTGGGTGGCCTCCAGAGCCATCTCACATGGGGCTAACACGAAGGCCTCGTGCATGAGGCAATGTGTGAGCAAAGACCTGAAGACAGTGCCAGAGCCACCTAAAGTGGCAGTGGCACAGAGAACCCAAGCAGTCCAGACACCTGGGTGAAGAGTGCTCCAACCAGAGGAACACTAAGAAGGTCAATGTGGCTGGAGCAGAGTGAGTGATGGCAGGGGATGTATCGAGGTCGGAGAGGTAACAAGAGCAGGAGTCGAGGGTTTTGATATCCATAGGGGGATCTTGACTTGTTCTGCCTTAGGTGGGCAGCCCTTGGGCAGTCTTGAGCATAGGCACGACACGATTTGCCCTACTTTAACAGGCAACCTGGTGCTGGTGTTGAGAACAGACTGTGGAGGGGGAATAGCAGATGCAAGGACACCAGGCAGCGGGCTATCCCAGGAACAGAGACAGGCTGGTGGTGTGGGCTGGGGAGAGGTTGTGGGGTGCTGGGTAGCCTTTGAAGGTGTTTGGAAATGAGACTCTCAATGGAGACAACGGCTCAGTTCCACACTGTTCCATCCAGGTCATCGTTGTGCCTTATTCGCAGGGATTTACTTCAGTACAGAAGCCAGAGTTTGGGGAAATATAAAAGTGTGTCTGGACTTTCACACATAAATTGAATTTATCCCCCTTGTAGGTCATCTTCTAAAAGGAAAACCCACACAGATACTGGTTTCAGTTTCCACTCAAAACTTCCCCAAAGCAGTGAACATCCTTTCTCTATTGGCAAATCCTCTTCACTTCTCCCCTCTTTTTCCTCCTGTCCCCACAGTTTCTGTAGATTTCCTGGGGACGCCCTGAAGCTGTGCGAACCACAAATCTTGAGTCCTTTGACCAGCACCCTTGGTGCCTTGAGACAGCCAGAAACCCAGGGGGCTGACCTCGCAGAGACTCCCCTGCTGGGCTTGGGACTCCAGCCAGGAGCAGGTTGTGCAGCCTGCAGCTAAGCCAGGGCAGATTGCTGGAGTGTGGTCAAGAGAACAGATGTGCATTATGGGCCAATCTGACCGCAGAGAAACATTTCCTGGTACCTTTTAAAGGTGCACAATTGCCTGGTTAAGCCAAGGCAATTTGACACACATTACCTTGTTCATAAACAGAGGGAGAGAGAGAGAGGGAGAGAGAGCCCTTCCTCCCGGAGGGTGTGCAAAGGTAGGAAGTGAAGCCAAGCAACACTCAGAAATGCTGCAGCACAGCTTCGGGAAACAAATGTCGGTGGGAAGGGCCCAACAGCATATTAATGGCCTAGACGTTACCACACCCAGGCCAGATGCAAGAAGCTATTGATCGTCTGTTCACTCTTCATTTCAAGGCAGGAGTTGAGCTGTCTTCACACAGGAGGACAAACACTCCATTTAAAGGAACCCTCCCTTACAGACTCCCTCATCACTCCCTCATCAAACACCTACCCAGCATCTGCTCTCCTTTTTCTCTTTCTTTAAAGTTTTAATTTTAGTTGACAAATAATAATTGTACGTATTTATAGGATATAAGGTGATCTTTCAATACACGTATACTAAATAGTGCCTGCTACTTTCCAGTAATTTCCCAAGGAATCCCAAGGAAATGACAAGCATCTTTATTCTTAAGACACTTAAACTAGAGTTGGGGAGACCAGATGTCTGTTAAGTGAAATTCCCAAGGTAGCAGAGCAGGAATCCTGAGAGAGAGAGAGAGAAAAAGGGCTTCATAAATAAGGCCAGTCCTGTATCTTCCCACTCTTCCTGAAATGTTCTCCATCTCCTCCCACCACTATCCCATCCACATTACCTAGTGACTTCCATCTTCTCCAGCAACACTGAGCTCCCAAGTCAGTTGCTGGATGAAATCTCCCTGAAATCTGACCCCCCTGCACACACTCTTCCCTGCTCCCTGGTCACTTAACACACAAATTTTTCTCCACGCGTCTGCTTTTGCCACTAAACTATCACAATGTTTGGCATGTAATATGTGCTCATTAATATCAGTGCCCATGAAATGAAAGTCTGGGCTTTAGTTTACCTGAAGGAGCTCAAGGGGGAAGTCATTTCTATAAGGGAATAGGAGAGAATATGAGCAACGGGGAGCTGAATGAAGCAAAAGTAACTCTTTCTTATCAGGGGAGACATTAGCTAAGTACTTTTCATGATATATGGAATGGAAAAAAAAAAAACCCAAGATTACTCAAAATGTAAGGTTTTTATAAAAGTTGATTTTCAGGGGCCATGAGAGAGGTAAGATCCAGGGAAGAGGGAAGGCAGGGGCAGGTGTGCAAAGCTTGAAGCATTTAAAGGAATTCAGTTCCAAGACATGAAGGGGGAGGAGAGAAACACTGTGTACCAGGTATGAATATCTAGAACATTATCTGGGCAAAACTCAGGGAGTTCATTATCTGGGGTGAGGTGATTTCAAGAAAGGCATTGTCACCCTGGAATCAAGGCAGCACCTAGAAGCCATTAGATAGAAGGACAGGGAGCTCTGAGAAAGAACTTTTCCAGGAATGAGGCTATAGAAAACAGAGGAAGTGAGGGAAGTGAGGAAGATTAAAACAGCCTGCTGCACAGGGTTGACCTGGGCTGAGCTAGAAGATATGCAATGGCTCTGGACAGCAGTGGGGATGCCTTGTTCTCTACAAAACTTATACTCAGTAGAAAGGTGGTTTGAATTCTAAATCTCAACTAGTGTCTTTGAGAAGGAAAAAGTGATAGTGAGTTCCCACAATAGCACTGAAGAGACCATTCGCTCACTCATTCATTCATTCATGGAACAAACTTTTTTTTAGTAGCAAATATGTACAAGATATTGAGTGCTGTGAGGGCTGAAACATGACTCTGCTGGTATCCAGACCCTCAGACCTTATAGCTAAACACAGGTTATCAAGAATGCTTTATTAACTAGGCTACAAGGTAAGAAAATCAATGTCCTAACACCTCTATGCAAATAAACTGGAAAATCTGGAAGAAATGGATAAATTTCTGGACACATTCATCCTCCCAAGTCTAAACCAGGAAGAAGTTGAATCCCTGAATAGACCAAAAACAGGCTCTGAAATTGAGGCAATAATTAATGGCCTACCAACCAAAAAAAGTCCAGGACCAGACAGACTCACAGCGCAAATTCTACCAGAGGTACAAGGAGGAGTTGGTACCATTCCTTCTGAAACTATTCCAATCATTAGAAAAAGAGGGAATCCTCCCTAACTCATTTTATGAGGCCACCATCATCCTGATACCAAAGCCTGGCAGAGACACAACAAAAAAAGAGAATTTTACACCAATATCCCTGATGAACATGGATGCAAAAATCCTCAATAAAATACTGGCAAACCCAATCCAGCAGCACATCAAAAAGCTTATCCACCATGATCAAGTGGGCTTCATCCCTGGGATGCAAGGCTGGTTCAATATATGCAAATCAACAAACATAATCCATCATATAAACAGAACCAAAGACAAAAACCACATGATTATCTCAATAGATGCAGAAAAGGCCTTTGACAAAATTCAACAGCCCTTCATGATTAAAAACTCTCAATAAATTCGATATTGATGGGACATATCTCAAAATAATAAGAGCTATTTATGACAAACCCACAGCCAATATCATACTGAATGGGCAAAAACTGGAAGCATTCCATCTGAAAACTGGCACAAGACAGGGATGCCCTCTCTCACCACTCCTGTTCAATATAGTGTTGGAAGTTCTGGCCAAGGCAATCAGGCAGGAGAAAGAAATAAAGGATATTCAATTAGGAAAAGAGGAAGTCAAACTATCCCTGTTTGCAGATGAGATGATTGTATATTTAGAAGACCCCATTGTCTCAGCCCAAAATCTCCTTAAGCTGACAAGCAACTTCAGCATAGTCTCAGGATACACAATCAGTGTGCAAAAATCACAAGCGTTCCTATACACTAATAATAGAGAGCCAAATCATGAGTGAACTCCCATTCACAAATGCTTCAAAAAGAATAAAATACCTAGGAATCCAACTTACAAGGGATGTGAAGGACCTCTTCAAGGAGAACTACAAACCACTGCTCAACGAAATAAAAGAGGACACAAACAAATGGAAGAACATTCCATGCTCATGGATAGGAAGAATCAATATCGTGAAAATGGCCATATTGCTCAAGGTAATTTATAGATTCAATGCCATCCCCATCAAGCTACCAATGACTTTCTTCACAGAATTGGAAAAAAACTACTTTAAAGTTCACATGGAACCAAAAAAGAGCCCGCATTGCCAAGACAATCCTAAGTCAAAAGAACAAAGCTGGAGGCATCACGCTACCTGACTTCAAACTATACTACAAGGCTACAGTAACCAAAACAGCATGGTACTGGTACCAAAACAGAGATATAGACCAATGGAACAGAACAGAGCCCTCAGAAATAACACCACACATCTATAACTATCTGCTCTTTGACAAACCTGACAAAAACAAGTAATGGGGAAAGGATTCCCTATTTAATAAATGGTTCGGGAGAAACTGGCTAGCCATATGTAGAAAGCTGAAACTAGATCCCTTCCTTAAACCTTATACAAAAATTAATTCAAGATGGATTAAAGACTTAAATGTTAGACTTAAAACCATAAAAACCCTAGAAGAAAACCTAGGCAATACCATTCATGACATAGGCATGGGCAAGGACTTCATGTCTGAAACACCAAAAGCCATGGCAACAAAAGCCAAAATTGACAAATGGGATGTAATTAAACTAAAGAGCTTCTGCACAGCAAAAGAAACTACCATCAGAGTGAACAGGCAACCTACAGAATGGGAGAAAATTTTTATAACCTACTCATCTGACCAAGGGGTAATATCCAGAATCTACAAAGAACTTAAACAAATTTACAAGAAAAAATCAAACAACCCCATCAAAAAGTGGGCAAAGGATATGAACAGACACTTCTCAAAAGAAGACATTTATGCAGCCAACAGACACATGAAAAAATGCTCATCATCACTGGCCATCAGAGAAAGGCAAATCAAAACCACAATGAGATACCATCTCACACCAGTTAGAATGCTGATCATTACAAAGTCAGGAAACAACAGGTGCTGGAGAGGATGTGGAGAAATAGGAACACTTTTACACTGTTGGTGGGACTGTAAACTAGTTCAACCATTGTGGAAGACAGTGTGGCGATTCCTCAAGGATCTAGAACTAGAAATACCATTTGACCCAGTCATCCCATTACTAGGTATATACCCAAAGGGTTGTATATCATGCTGCTATAAAGACACATGCACATGTATGTTTATTGTGGCACTATTTACAATAGCAAAAACTTGGAACCAACCCAAATGTCCATCAGTGATAGACTGGATTAAGAAAATGTGGCACATATACATCGTGGAATACCATGCAGCCATAAAGAAGGATGAGTTCATGTCCTTTGTAGGGACATGGATGAAGCTAGAAACCATCATTCTCAGCCAACTATTGCAAGGACAGAAAACCAAACACTGCATGTTCTCACTCATAGGTGGGAACTGAACAATGAGAACACTTGGACACAGGAAGAGGAACATCACACACCGGGGCCTGTCGTGGGATCAGGGGAGGGCAGAGGGATAGCATTAGGAGATATACCTAATGTAAATGACGAGTTAATGGGTGCAGTACACCAACATAGCACATGTATACATATGTAACACACCTGCATGTTGTGCACATGTACCCTAGAACTTAGAGTATAATAATAAAATTTTTAAAAAAAGAAAAAGAAAATCAATGTCCTAGGCCATATGCTATGAAAGTACAGAGGAAGGTGAGGTTGTTTCCATGAAGAGAGGTCAGGAATGACCCCAGTAACACTACTGGGGGGAATATCATTGGTACTGGGTTTTGATGGATAGTAGAAATATTTTTAAATGCTTGGGCTGGGCACAGTGGCTCACCTGTAATCCCAGCACTTTGAGAGGTCGAGGCGGGTGGTCACGAGGTCAAGAGATTGAGACCATCCTGGCCAACATAGGGAAACCCCGTCTCTACTAAAAATACTAAAATTAGCCGGGTGTGGTGGCAGGTGCCTGTAGTCCCAGCTACTCGGAAGACTGAGGCAGAAGAATCACTTGAACCCAGGAGGCAGAGCTTGCAGTGGGCCGAGACTGTGCCACTGCACTCCAGACTGGTGACAGAGCGAGACTGCGTCTCAAAAAAAAAAAAAAAAAAAAGCTTGGACAGGACCATGCACATAGTACATAGTAAATATCGTAAATTCTATGGGAGTTGTTAGTAATATTATAATTCAAGCCAATATACTTGTAATTACCCAAGCAATATGATGCCTTTCCTCATAATGGTCCTTCTGCTGGAATGTTCTTTCCCTCCCCAACTTCAGATCATTACATCTGCACAAGCATTTCCCTGACCCCCGCATCTTGCCCTCCATCGTGCCATCTCTGTGGTGGGTACCCTGAGCTCACCTCTGTAGTATGCTCGCCACTGCATCAGGGGCCATGTGTGGCCTCCAGTATTGACTGTGAGCACACAGAGGGCCCTGCCTGGGTTACAGTCACCTTCACAGACTCAGTATCAGGGCAGAGCAGACACTGGATGCAGGAAAATGAGACTGCCAGGTGTCAAGAGAAGAGATAAGGACCAAGAATAGATCTTTGAAAACTGTCTATATTTTGAAGATACTACAAAGAAAAACAATCCCAGGGAGAAGCCCTGCTTGCCTATGCAGTGGACATAGAGGGTGACCTTGAATATCTCTGGGGCTTCTCTTACTCCTTGTTCCATCAGAGAAAAATAGCTCCTCTGTTGTCATAGGGATACTTGGTCAGGAACAGATCTTCAACTGCACAGGTCCCTGCCCCCCACCACACACAACCCCTCCCCCGACATTAATAACAGTTAGACAGGGCAGTGTTTTCATGTCCACTGTCTGTGCACCACCTGGGCCTATTTCCTATCTCCCAACATGGCAGGGGTGAAAGCAGATATTGATCCATAGGGGACCTCACCCAGAACTACATGCAAATTGCCAATGAGAACCCCCTCAGGGTCCAGACAGGAGCCCAGGTGAAGGGAGATTCTTTGTTTGTGGAACTTACAAAGGAATCAAATCTATTGTTTCACGATCTAAGATAACACAATGACACACAATTTGGTATTTGCCTCTGCGTTCTCTAAAACATGGGTCATGCAAGAGGCCTTTTGCTTTGAAAACCAGAACAAAATATCAACCCTTGACAACTTAACAAATTCCAAAGCGGGACAGGGTTCAGTTTTGCAGTTAATTCCTTCTTCCTTCAGTACCTTCAGGACTCCTCCCAGGAAGCACTTGGTGTCCACAGAGCTTCTGTTTTCTAGGCGTGTTCCATGGAACACCGTAGGCATCCCTCCAACAGCACAAACCACTTTAATCTCGTGTTTTGGAAGGGGGAATGCACCCAGATGCCATTCTAGAGCCTTGTTTATAACAGGTGTCAGCAGCATGTTATAAAATACACACTATTTGTCAATGAAATGTAATGTTCAAAACAAAACATAGTATGTTTACTTATAAACTTTTTGCCATTTCATCAGTTAATAAAATACGCTGACTCTTCATCAGACAGTCCTTTTCTTAAGCTAGTGTGGAAATTTCTTTTCCCTTCTCCTGGCTCTAATGGGAAGCCAGTCAGTCCCACACTCTATGCCACTGTGGAAATCTGGAAGGAGAGGGGAGACAGCAGATTGAGTAATTGTGAGTTTCATGGTACTATGTAGATATATGGCCAGTGTCCTACCTCTCCTGGTCATTTGGGAAGAAAACAAAAAAAAGGCAGTAAGTAGGAATTGAATGATTCCTCGAGGATTTTAAGGGAGCTCTTCCTCCCCTGCTGTTTCTGATTTTGACGGTGAATGTTTCATTGTTTTGAGAGCCTTACATTTCAGTGAGAACATGGCCAAGATGTGGAGCTTTTCTTACAAGTAACACTTTCCTATTTTATGAGAAAATTTGGTTAAGGAATTAGTGTATATATTTTGAACCCTTGATAAAAATAAAATGTGATTATTTATTCAAATGTTTATTACTTTTCACTTGTTATTTTTAAACCCTTTTTTTGAGGTCTAGCTCTACACAAATGCCTCCACTTTAAGTAGATAGTTCCATGAGTCTTGACAGCTGTGTACACTCATCATGTAACCATCATCCCAATCAAGAAACAGACTATTACTATGACCAAAAAGCTTTCCTGTGTACTTTTGTAGTCAGTCTCCCCCATCCCTAAACCCAAGAGACCACTGCTCTGCTTTCTGCTACCGTAGATTAGTTTTACCTTTTCTATGAGTTAATATAAATGAACTCATACTTAATATTATGTGGTCTTTGGTATCTGGCTTCTTTCACTCCGCATCATGTATTTGAGATTTATCTGTGTTGCTTCAGGCATCAGCAGTCCTTTTCTTTTCACTGCTGAGTAGGAAAAGGACATCCATTGTGTGGATATCCTACAATTTGCTTCTCTCTCAATGGTTGATACACATTTGGGCAAACTGGAAACATCCAGTTTGTAATGATTATCAATAAATTCATGCATAAATTTTTGTGTGGACATATGTTTTGGTTTCTTTTGGTTAACTAACAAGAACTGTAGTGGAATTGTTGAGTAATATAGCAACAGTATATTCAACTTTATAAGAAATTACTAAACTGTTTTCCAAAGCAGTTGGACCGTTTTTGTATCTCCACCAACAATGTATGAGCATTCTCATTGTTCCACATCCTCACCAACACTTTGTATTGTGAGTCTTTTTAAATTTTAGCCATTCTCAGGGTATGTAGTGATACCTTGTTGTGGTTTCAATTTCTATTTCCTTGATGACTAGTAATGTTAAACATCTTTTCATGTGCTTTTTGGCCATTTATATATTTTCTTTTGTGAAGTTACTGCATTAGTCCATTCTCGCATTGCTATGAAAAACTACCTGAGACTGGGTAATTTATAAAGAAAAGAGGTTTTGTTTTGTTTTGAGACAGAGTCTCACTCTGTCATCCAGGCTGGTGCAGTGGGGCAATCTCAGCTCACTGCAAGCTCCGCCTCCTGGGTTCTCATCTCAGCCTCCCGAGTAGCTGGAACTACAGGCTCCCGCCACCATGCCCCGCTAATTTTGTTTTTGCATTTTTAGTAGAGACAGGGTTTCACCATGTTAGCCAGGATGGTCTTGATCTCTTGACCTGGTGATCTGCCTGCCTTGGCCACCCAAAATGCTGGAATTACAGGCGTGAGCCACCGTGCCTGGCCAAGAAAAGAGGTTTAAGTGACTCACAGTTCCACAGGCTGTACAGGAAGCATGGCTGGGGAGTTCTCATGAAACTTACCACAATGGCAGAAGCCAAAGGGGAAGCAGACACATTTTACTACTTCAGAGGAGAAAGAGAGAGAGAAGGGGGAGTGCTACACACTTTTAAATAATCAGATCTCGCAAGAACTCACTCACCATCACAAGAACATCAAAGGCGAAATCTGCCTCCATGATCCAATCACCTCCCACCAGGCCCTCCTCCAACATGGCGATTATAATTCGACATGAGATTTGGGCAGGGGCATAAATCCAAACCATATCAGTTACTGTTCATATTTTTGTATATTTTAAAAACTGAGTTATTTTTCTTATTATTGAACTGTAAGAGTTCTTCATATAATTCTGGATACATGTTTTTTGTCATATATATATGTTTTCGGAATATCTTATTTGCCTATTCATTTTCTTATAGTTTTTCAAGTAATCAACATTTTTATTTTTATCAGTTTAAATTTGTCTTTTTACAAAAATGGTTAGTGCTTTTTGTGTCCTAAGAAAACTTCACATAAGACAAGATCATGGAGATTTTCTCCTATCTTTTGTAAGTTTTATAATTCCAACTTTCGTGTTTAGGTGATGGTGTGGGGTAAGACTCAAGATTCTTTTTTAAAAAATACATATCCAGTTGTTTCTGCACCATTTATTGAATAAAACTGCCCTTTTCCAACTGGTTTGCCTTGACACCTCTGTCGAAACTCAATTGACCAAATATATGTTGAGTTTGCTGTTTTTTTAAAAAATCAAACGTTAAACTTTGAATCTGAAACATTTTAAAAATTAAGTTAGGCTGGGCGCAGTTGCTCACGCCTGTAATCCCAGAGCGTCTGGAATTTCTGGGTTGTCTGACTTCAAGAATGAAGCCGCAGACCCTTGCGGTGAGTGTTACAGTTCGTAAAGATGGTGTGTCCAGAGTTTGTTCCTTCTGACGTTCGGACGTGTTCGGAGTTTCTTCCTTCTGGTGGGTTTGTGGTCTCGCTGGCTTCAAGAGTGAAGCTGCAGACCTTCGCAGTGAGTGTTACAGCTCTTAAAGGCAGTACGTCTGGAGTTGTTCATTCCTCCCAGTGGGTTCGTGGTCTCGCTGGCTTTAGGAGTGAAGCTACAGAATTTTGCAGTATTATAACTCGTAAAGATAGTGCAGACCCAAAGAGTAGGCAGCATCAAGATTTATTGCAAAGAGTGAAAGAACAAAACTTCCACAACACGGAAAGGAACCCAAACAGGTTGCCGCTTCTGGCTCCAGCAGCCTGCTTTTATTCCCTTATCTGACCCCACCCACATCCTATTGATTGGTCCATTTTGAGAGAGGGCTGATTGGTGCATTTACAATCCTTTAGCTAGACACAAAAGTTATCCTAGTCCCCACTAGGTTAGCTAGACACAGGACACTGATTGGTGCGTTTACAAACCTTGAGCTAGACACAGAGTGCTGATTGGTGCATTCACAATCTTTTAGCTAGACATAAAAGTTCTCCAGGTCCGCACCAATTCAGGAGCCCAGCTGGCTTCCCCTTGTGTATCCCTGGCAGGGGCTGCCTGTGGAGGTGCCCGCCAGTCCTGCAGCCACACACCTGCACTCCTCAGCCCTTGGGCGGTCAATGGGACCCGGTGTGTGGAGCAGGGGGTGGCGTCTGTCAGAGAGGCTCTGGCTGCATGGGAGCCCACGGGGGCAGGGGGCAGGGGGTCCTCGGGCATGGCGGGCTGCAGGTCCCGAGCCCTGCCCCTTGGGGAGGCGGTTGAGGCCCAGCGAGAATTCCAGCATGGCGTGGCAGGCCGGCACTGTTGGGGGACCCGGCGCACCCTCCCCAGCTGCTGGTCCGGGTGCTAAGCCCCTCACTGGCCTGGTTGGCCCCAGCCGGCCGCGCACAGTGTGGTGCCTGCCGAGCCCGCGCCCACCCTCAACTCACACTGGCCTGCAAGCGCCTTGTGCAGCCTCAGTTCCTGCCCGCGCCTGTCCCTGCACACCTCTCGGCAAGCAGAGGGAGCCGGCTCCAGCCTAGGCCAGCCCAGAGAGGGGCTCCCACAGTGCAGTGGCAGACTGAAGGGCTCCTCAAGCACGGCCAGAGTGGGCACGGAGTACAAGGAGGTGCCGAGAGCCAGCGAGGGCTGCCAGCACGCTGTCACCTCTCACCAGCACTTTGGGAAGCCAATGTGGGCAGGTCACGAAGTCAGATCGAGACCATCCTGGCTACCACAGTGAAACCCTGTCTCTACTAAAAATACAAAAAATTAGCTGGGCATGGTGGCAGGCGCCTGTAGTCCCAGCTACTCCTGAGGCTGAGGCAGGAGAATGGCGGGAACCCAGGAGGCGGAGCTTGCAGTGAGCCCAGATCGTGCCACTGCACTCCAGCCTGGGCAACGGAGTGAAATTCCATCTCGAAAAAAATAAAATAAAATAAAAATTAAGTTAAATGCTACTTGAGATGGATCAAGGAGGGGAATATGTTCAGGACATTTAAAAATGTAAAAATAACCCTGAAAAAAACTGCCTGTACGTGTGTGTGTACATCCTCACCAGGACCCAAGCTCTCTGAGAGCTGAGGCTGTGCCTGACTTAGGCTTGTCTGCCCAGCACCTGACGTATAATGGGTTCTCAATACAGGTCACTGAATAAACAAAAGAATTTTTGAATGAATGAAAGAATGAGATCAGAAAAAGGAACAGAGCTTCAGGAATATCAGTGCCTTCTTCAGAGGGGCTATTTATTTCCAAAAATGTATTTGCATTCACCATAGTTACCAAGTGGTCCTTCCCTTCGATGAAAGAGCAACGTGGATAGAACCAGAAAGCTCTCACTGCCTTTGTGGGAGGGCAGAATCTCAGCAGAGGGGCTTCTGCATTCCTGTGTTAGTTCCTGTCTGGCTCTACTACTTTACCTGCCTTTGCCTCCATTTTCCAAACTGTTCGTTACAACATTTCGGTGCAGACTCACTGAGCTAATAATGCCTCCACAATCTTAGGAGTGCCAGAAAAAAATGCTCATAACTCATTTTCTGTGAAAAGACGGCACAGCAGGCAGCCAGCTCACCCCACTCAGTCTACAATGTCACTGCCCGAGGGTCTACATTCTTGCCCAAATGGTCCCTCTGGACCTGGCTGCTCTGGCTCTGAGCCATGCAGGTGGCAGGAGTCTCTGTGGGGATTCCCCAGGCCACTCCCTGTCTGGGCTGTGGGACGTGCAGGCAGTCCCTCTGCCTAGGAAAGAGGTGCATGGCCCCACCCTTGCCCTCCATCCTGTCCGCTCACGTCGCCTCTCACGAAAATTCTTTCTCATCTGAGGAGCGAAACTACTTCTGGTTTCTCCCAAACATTTGCCCATGACCCCACATCCTCTGCATTCTATCCCATTTGTCCCCGGAGGCGATCGACACAGCTGCTTAAAAAGGAAGACAGAGTAAAGAGAAATGTCTGGAGCTAAAAGAACAAAGGAGAAAGATTATCTTAATAAGATAAAATGTCGTGAACTTCTATGTGATCAATTAATGTAAGTTAATATTATTATTATCATTATTATTATTTAGAGCGAGAGCCAGAGAATGAGGAGCCCAGTTTGTGATGAGAATTAGAACAAGACTCTGCCACCATGCTGACCGCAGCAGGGGCCGCCTTCTTCCCCCTGCTGCTCTGGGAGAGAGTGCCAGCCAAGTTTCACCCATGTGAACACACTTCCATCCAAAACAATTTGAATTAATTTTGTGCATGAAATTTGGTGGGATGCAATGCCAAATGTTTAACTGAAATCAAGATGCAAACTTCCCTTCATCTACTCATTTTGTAAATCCTGTCAAAAATAAAATAAAAGCCATTAAGCTTGTCTGGCAACATTTGTCCTTTATGCACCACGCTATTCAACGTCGCTGCCTCCCTTATCCTCTGTCTGCATGCCCCCCTCCTGCTCTCATGTATTTGTTCTGGTATATTTACGGTCCCTGGGCAGGCCCAGCACACTGTCAGTTCTACTGGCTTTGCCAAGTCTAAGATCCCTTTTAGGGACTTATTTTATTTAAAGAGCACCCCATTAATGGGTTTAATGGCCTTGCAATCACTTAGTATGCATTGTCAATGAGGGAGAATCGATTTTCTGAGAATTCCTGTTCTGGGAGGAAAATAAACAGCCCTTCCTTCCCATTGCAGTTTGGCCAATGAGCAGATGATGTAGAGCTCAGCTCTATCCCGGACTCACAGAGCTCTTCTTGCAGCGGGCCTGCGAGTGTGCAGGCTCACCCAGCACCACACTGATTAAGACTCACTCCTTTCTTTCTGTGTTGCTGTCTCCTTTTAAATTGTGACTTGCCAGGTCATGGGGACACCCCACATATGCTGCAAATGAACTTTGAATGAGCTCGACTGTTGCTCTCACAAGACTCACTTCTGGGTTTGTGCCACCCTCTTTGGTCAAGAATCAAACCATTACCCATGGAGATGTATCAGATCCTTCCGGTTCACAGTAATGGGTGGGAATGAATGGCTGGCATTGCAGAGACTCCCCCCACCCCATAACCCCATCCCAGACATGAACATTTTTTGGAACACCATGGTCTTGAGTTCCAGAACCTTGAAGAAGTGATCAAGCACATATACTCTGTCTGAGGTAACCTCTAATTCCATCAGTATCTGTTAATGACCTCCTCTGTAAAAGACATTATGCTTGGCACCGTGAGAGATACATTCAGGGGACACATGAAGGGTAAAGGCAATCTCAGCCAAAATCCAGGGTTGTCTCCTCCAAGTTAGGATCTCCATTACGTGGTGTTGAGCAAAACTCTCTCCCCCTCCTGTTCTTCCCACCGCTTCCCTCCTTCCCACTCTCTTTAGCCCTCACCCAAGAATCCTGCACTAACCCTGTGCCCCGCCCACCACTCTCAATACCAACAGCTACATTTTATGGGCACTGACAGTGTGTCAGAGTCCCTGTCTGGCTGCTTGACAAGCACGGTGGTCCTCACCACAACTCTGCAGAAGGGCTATTGTCATTGCGATCCCCATTTCACAGAGAAGGAAGCCGCATTGGAGGGAGGTCAGGTCATTTACTGGAAAATCAGGTCCATCTGACTTGACCTTTTCTCTTAAACTTTATGCTGACTTTATCTTTTCTTGCTCTTTTGGGCATACTTGGCTCTCCAGAGAGCCCTAACCAGCAGGTACCCACTCTCCTAAGGTACATGAAGCAAGTTTGTTTATATCCAGCTATTTATAATAGTAACAGTAATAGCTAGCACCTATGAAGGCCCCATCATGTGCCAAATGCTTCATAGATCTTTTTTTTTTTTTTTTATGCTCACAAAACCACCCCCAAGAAACGGAGAAAAGAACACCATGAGGTTAAGTGACTTGCTCAAGGTCTCACAATTATTCAGTAATAATAATGGTGAAATTGCTAGTATTAACTGAAATATTATTATATGTCAAGCACTGGGCTAAGGTTTTTATATGTATGTATTTTTAACTCCTAACAAGGTAAGTATTATTATTTAATGCTTACAGATGAGGAAACTGAGGCTCAGAGATATAAAGTAACTTGCCCAAGGTTATCCAGCCTGTAAGTGGTAGAGCTAGCATTTAAAACCATGCAGCTTGATACTTGTGCTTGTAAAAACACGGACATGGTCACACTCCAAAGCCCATGTTATTCATATTGCACTGAAGCTACTTCTGACCTCTCTCCCCTAAAGCCCCTCGGAAAATGGCCCATGAGTTTCCCCAAAGCAATAGTTGAACAGAAACCAGGGAGATTTCAGGTTTTGCGGCACGGCTGTAACAAGCCCCTGCCCTGCACTGGAATTGCATTTGCATTTGTCCTTCTGCAGTAGTTTCCAACTCCCAAGCAGAACACAATTTAACTGTAAAATTTGCCTTAACTAGGCAGCTGTCTGCTGCAGTCAGGCACCAGGCTCAGGTGCGACTCCCTGTAGGCTCTCCTGAATCAGTGTGCCAGCCTCTGTAAAGCAACGTAAAGTCACCTTCGAGAAATTAGATGCCACTTGGAAGAGGCGTATGCTGCCATGCCCACTTGTCAGTTTGGAACAGTGCAGGGCATGCCAATCATGACTCAGTTACTCCCAGGATTTCTATTCTGAAGGCTTTTCTGTCATTTATGAGAACTGGCACATGGCAGACTACCGACTGTCCTGAACCAGGGCTGTTTCTTGGGACAGCATCTTGGAGGGGAGGGGTTATAGATTTACTTGGCTTCCCTTCACCACAATGTCAAGAGGCCAGCAAAACAAGGGATCCCGACTAGGCACAGTAGTTCACACCTATAATCTCAACACTTTGGGAGGCCTAGGCAGGAGGATCACTTGAGGTCAGGAGTTCAAGACCAACCTGAGCAACATAGCAAGATCCTATTGAAGCAGTGCCATTGTCTAGGTTAAATACCCAAGATTCATTGTCTCACACCAAGGGAATTGAGGATGCAGACACACAAGAAATGAGTTTAAGAGTGGAGGTTTAATAGGTGAAAGAAAGAGAAAAGAGAAAAGCTCTCTCTCCTGCAGAGAGGGGGCACTTGAGTGGGTCTTCCAGTTTTGTGGTAAAATGCATGGGGTTTTATAGATGAGCTTGAGGAGGCAGTGTCTGATTTACACAGGGCTCAAGACATTGCTCAGACCAGGTGTCATGTTTGCATAGTGCACGAAGAGGCCAGCCATCCCACCCTAATCTTTTATTATACAGATGGGGTCTCTACCTGGCTGGTGCCATGTTGCCTGCTCCTTACTGCACACTTGGTTGACAAAGAAAAGGGAAGCTAGAGCTGCCATGTTGAACATTCCTGGCCCCCAGGTAGCCTTTTCCTATTGGCACAGCTGCCAGCATTTACCGGTGCAAGCTTCCAGCTTGCTTATCTATGTCTGCAGCTTGAGGTTACAGGCTGCTCTTTGTTAGAAAAGAAATGATTTGGGGGCTGCTATTCATTAAAAGGAAAACGTTACTGAGGACTTCCTTACCCTTGCTATCTGCCTAAATAATTTCCTTTTAACTTCTGTATAACTATCTCCACCAAAAAAAAAAGACAAAAAAAAAAAAATGAGGGATTCCAACATCCCACCATCCAATAGGTTGGGGATACAAATGCTATTCAGCAAATATCATGTGAGCTTCTACTATATTTAGGACAGACATTATGCTAGAGGGTACAAAGGTCAATCAAAAGCACAATCTCAACCTGACACGACCCCACAAGTTAGGCACCTTAGAAAGGTCCAACCAATGAAGCTCAAAGACATCTGCTTAGAGGCTGTATTTGAAACAGAGGAAGCAGACGAGACTATTAGAAGAAAGACTATGCAAAACAGGAAAAAACACCCAGAAGTGAACTTCTGCAGAGGCCTAAATCTGTGGGGCAGAGGAAGTGGCAAAGATGTCCTAGAAAAGGAGAAAGGGAAAAGGGTGACAGCATAAAATCCCAGGAAGTACACGGTGACACAGGAGAGAGAGACAAGTCCATAGTGTCCAGCGCAATAGAGACGATGATCCAGGAGAAAAGGCCGGGGATGCAGAGATTAGGAGGGCGCTGACAGCCATCAGGCAACAGTGCTGGGAAAAGGTGACCAGCAGTTGGCCCAAGGTCAAGGAGACAGGTAGGTGGTGACAGTATTCTTTTAAAACATTTACTCATGAAAGGAAGGAGGGGTTGAGGTCAGTAAGGTGACTGGGGAGCAGGCCTAAGGGATGCATTTTGAAGGAAAGGGTGATCGGAGCATGCTTGCAGGTCCCGGAAAGGAGAGCTGGAAGATCCAAGGGGAGCATGTGTTCCTCATAGAGCGAGACTTTAGGGCAGCAGGAGGGACCAAGGGCACAGGGGGATGAACTCACAATGGAAGTGGAGAGATTCTTTAGAGACAGGAGCTCAGAACAGGCAAAGAGCTGGAGACGGAGAAGAGGATGTGGAGGAACTTACAGCGGGTGCCCTTGACTTTGCCATAATATCAAAAATGATCTCCAAAAGAGTGATTGTCCTGTCACCATCGTGTGGGGACTGCCCTAAAATGATCATCTTCTGGAAGATGCTGAAGGAAATGGGGAGAGATTCACTACATCCATTTTTCATCAAGCTAATTTTCATCTTGTTCTTTCTCGTTGGTTATCTTAAAAATTACACTTGTTGCAGTTGATTTCATTCCTCACCTTTCCCTGCCCTTAGGACTGTCTTATAACCTTTACCTTCAGGATTTGCTTCCTATCATTACCATCAGCTCCAGAGCCCGCAGGGGCTGGTTATCCAGTCTGAAGATCACCTGGGTCTTTCTCTTCCTACCCCGACTCCCTGCACCTTCGTCGTTCCACCGCTCAGCCTTCCCGCCACTAGAGATGGGCAGTGGAAGCACAAAAAGCTAAAACTAAAACTAGTCCATTTCATTACTTATTTGGGCATCTGCCAAGTATTTTGAAGCTATTAGCTCAAATGAGATTGGGGGTCCACAGTTATTTTATTCTCCCTGAATGGAACCACCACCCATGATTACTCCTAAAGTCAGAAAGATAGAAATGTCTAGGTGAGAAAAGAAGACATGCCGAGTGCCAGTCCCACTGCCAGAGGTCTAAATGAAAACCTCTTGCTTTTGACCATCTCCTTGCCCTTCACTCTGCATCTCGCTTTCTCATCAGGGATGCCTAATTTGAAATTCCAGATGCAGCATTTTCAGGTTGGAAGCACTGAGCGTTGGTGTTGCCAATATTAACGGATCAGTGGTTCTTGCGGTCCCTGAAATGTGATTCTCAGAGTATTCATTGGCATTATGGTTAGGACAGCCTCTGATGCTGCGGATTCTGCCTGTCTCATTGACAGTGGAGCACAGGACATGATCTAATGGTGCCTGTTTTCTGTGACTTCTTACTCCACTTTGAGAGGTGTGTATTTTTAAAAGGCTCCAATAAGTTGTGATATTGTACTTTAGGTTTGTGAGATGTTACCACGGGGGGAAAGTGGGTAAAAAGTATACAGGATATCTCTGTATTATTTATTACCACTGCATATACATTTATAAGTATCTCAAAATAAAAGGCGCAATTTTAAAAGGCTCCTGGCGAAGGTGAAATGAAGCGTTGTTGTTCTCAATGGGTATAGAACTTCTATTTGACAAAACGAAAACATTCTGGAGAGCTGTGGTACAATAATGTGAATATACTTAACACTGCTGAACTACACTCAAAAGCGGCTGAGATGATCAATTTTATGCTATGTGTTTTTTATTACAGTTAAAATTTTAAAAAATTTTGATTTAAGGCTTCAAGATCTTGCTATGAGGAGAACAACTAAACCTAACAATGATTTTTCATATACTCAACACAGCCACTAAAATGGCTACAATTTAAAAGACTGACCACACCAAATGTTGGCAAGGATATGAAGGAAGTGAAACTCCCATATGCTGCTGGTGAGATATACAACCACTGTGGAAAACAACTTGGCAATTTCTTATAAAATTATACATACACTTACAATGTGATCCAGAAATTCCACTTGCAGGTATTTACCCAGGAGGAATGAAAACATATGTCTGCAAAGAAGACTTGAACTTAGCACCTTTATTCAAGATAGCCCCAAACTGGAAATAGCCCAAATGTTCAACTGGTCAATGGATAAACAAATGATGATATATACAATGAAATACTGCAGTGCAATACAATGCTAAAAACTACTGATAAATGCAACATGAATGAATTTCAAAAACATTATGCTAAGTGAAAAGAATTTAGACATAGGAGCATACATGGTGCAATTCTATGTATTTGAAATTTGAACACAGGCAATACTCATCTATATAACGGGAAGCAGATCTGTGGTTGCCTGGGGCAAGAGTGGGGACTGACTACAAAAATCACAAAGGAACTTTTTAGGTCAATAGAAATATTTGATATCCTGATTGCGATAGTGATTGTTACTCAGGTGTATGTGTCTGTATGTGTATTAGTCTGTTTTTATACTGCTATAAAGAACTGTCTGACACTGGGTAATTTATAAAGGAAAGAGGTTTAATTGACTCACAGTTCCACAGGACTGGGGAGGCCTCAGGAAACTTTCAGTCGTATAGGAAGGTGAAGGGGAAGCAAGACCCCTTCTTCACACGGCGGCAGGAAGGAGAATGAACGCAGGAGCAACTACCAAACACATAAGCCATCAGATCTCGTGAGAACTCACTCACTATCACAAGAACAGCATCAGGGAAACTGCCCCCATGATTCAATTACTTCCTCCTGGTCTCTCTCTTGACATGTGGGGGTTATGATGATTATGGGGATTATAATTTAAGATGAGATTTTGGGTGGGGACACAGCCAAGCCATATCAGTATGTTTTATTTTTTTTAATTATACCTCAGTAAAGTTGATTGAGAAAAAATATTCTAACCAATCAGAAAAACAAAACAAAGCCGAGCTAAGATTTTCTTATTCTCAATAGCTTAACTTCTTTATCTTAAATGCATCTTCAAAAATTAGCAGGTACCTGAGTCAACAGACTGTCTTAGATCTGCCAGTAGAGGGAACTCTTTCTCAAATTGAGGCTCCATCATCTCGATGACCTACTAGGTTAACCTCGAAGTTGTGAAGATGGAACTCTGATGCCTCCACATCTGCGCCCTCTCCAAAGAAGCAGCTACTTAGCTCCAAGTAGAAGGAGCTCAGAGTATCCCAGTTGAGAAACCAACCCTATTCCCTCTGAGCGATGGGAAGAAGAAAGATCTCAGACCAACTTGTCAGAGCTTCAGTATCCAAGCTTCCAACTGTGGTTCCACCGTGATCTTACAGATGAGGCGGGTCGTTATGCAGGACACTTGTAAACATGGCCTCCTCCTATTGCCCAGCCACAGCAGCAGGATCTCTGCCATAGTCCTGGTGCTGCTGCCTCAGGTGCCTGAGAGTGGGGTCCTGATTTGTTTTTGCCAGTTGTTCTAACCTGGAGGCCCCGTACTACCCTAGCCTGCCTGGACTTCCATTCATCTGCCACCAGGTTGCCATCATATGGAACTCTGCCCGCCTACAGGACCACACCTGGGACGCCTCCCTGCAGGAACTCCTGGAATCAGGCTTTGCCCACCTCTGCTCTGTCACATCCCCAGCATGCTACCTGTACATCCTGAGTCCTGTCACCAACTCCTGAAGCTTTCTCAGATTCATGAATGACAGATCCATCTCCAGGATTGCCAACTGATTACCAACTATACTCTGGTTCTCAAAGGCATTTGTTCGAGTCATTGTTCACCAGAAAACGTCTTGGTGAGACACCATTATTAAGTTCTTAGGGGGCAAATTCTAGGTCACTGTAAATTAATTCTCTCTATGTTGTATCTAGAATCATGGAACTCTAGATCCAGAAGGGTTTCACAGCCCATCTGCTCAAAGCACCTTGCCACAGCAGAAATTGCTGAGTGGACATGGAGTGCCTACTTACGAACATTTCCAGTAGGGGACACTCACTAATTTTCAACACTGCCACTATTAGGCAGATGGGATTGCTAAAATCTCCTTTATATGGACTTCGATTTTATCTCCTTGGAAACCCATCTGCTATTTTGGTTTCTATGTTTTTGTGAAGAACACAGAATTTCCTCTTTTACATAACTGTACTCTCATTGTTCAGAGTCAGCAACCACATGGTCCTCTCTCTCCTTCTCACATTATTCTGGCCAGGAAAAAGTCAATTCAATTCAATTCAGTTCCCACTAGGCAGCATCCTGGATGCTTAGGATGCAAAGATGAAAGTCATGGTTCCTGCCTTCAAAGAGCTTATAGGATGGAAGGGAAGAGTTAATGGATCAGGGATGGACACTTAAAGGAGATAGCAGCAGTGTATGGGGAAGGAGAGAGTGAGAGGCTACTCTGAGCACTGGGAACAGTATGTGCAAAAGCCCAGTGGCACTGCTGGAGAGGTTTGGTCATGGGGGACAGGGGGCACGGGCTGGTAGCATAATAAAAGACAATGCTGGAGAGGAAAGCCAGAACCAGATTGCGAAGGACATTTGGAAGTCATGCCAAAGAGTTTTAAGCAGGGAAATTACATAATAATATCTCAGCTTGAGAAATATTTTCTTGACTGCTGGGCACAGAAGCAACTCAAGAGGGACAAGTTGATGACAGGGTTGTCCGTGAGGAGGCCACCCCGAGAGCAGGGGGAGAGACGCCCCTGGCCTCAGCTAAGGTAGCAGCTGGGGGGAATGGAAAGAAGTGGATGCATTGGAAATGTGCTGAAAATATTGTATCAGTAAAACTTGAATGTGGGCATGCAGGTGAGAGAAATTCAACCCCATTTTTCTGGCTTGAGTGGATGGTGACATCCTGACTAAGACAGACAACAGACAAGGAAAACCAGTAGTGGAACAGGGAGCTGGGGAGTGCCACTTTGCATGTGTCAAGTCTGCAGTGTCTGTGGGACACAGGTGATATTGAGTGAGTGGTATCAGGGCTCAGAGGAGAGATCTGGGCAGGAGACATGGGTGTGTAAGTCACAGGCCTATGAGCGCCATTAAAGACATGGGTGTGGGCTGGGCACAGTGGCTCATGCCTGTAATCCCAGCACTTTGGTAGGCCAAGGTGGGCAGATCATGAGGTCAGGAGATCGAGACCCTCCTGGTCAACATGGTAAAACCCCATCTCTACTAAAAATACACAATTAGCCAGGCATGGTGGCGCATGCCTGTAGTCCCAGCTACTCAGGAGGCTGAGACAGGAGAATCGCTTGAACCCGGGAGTCGGAGGTTGCAGTGAGCCAAGATCGTACCACTGCACTCTAGCCTGGTGACAGAGCAAGACTCCATCTCAAAAGAAAAAGAAGAAGAAAAAAAAAAGACATGGGTGTGGATGAAGTTAGCCAGCAGATGCTGATAAGAGAAGGGGACTGAGAACCAAACCCTGGTAAATAACATTTTTGGGATGGGCACAAAACAAGAAAAATAGGGTGTGGCCAGGAGGCATGAGAACAAACAGGATGCAACTGTAGCAAATAAAGTTTCCAAACACTTGACCATCCTGGGTACATCATCCTTTGTGCTTTTTGTTGTTGCTGTTTTTTGTTTTTCAGTAACTTTTATTAGGTAGGGAGTTCTGAATGGACACAATATTCGGCATGTAGTAGAGAGGAACCAGCTCCCACAGCTGCACCCTACACTTCTAAAAATGCAAGCAGCATGCCTTGATAGCTCATTTTAAACTTGTCAAACAGAATAATCCAAAGTGTTGCAACAATTAATCAATCAATAGTTATTGAACCTGATTGTGTTGAGGTTTTATATACAGGGGTATAAAACCACCATTCATGACCCTTCTATAAACATACACTGTGGTTAAAGAGATCAGAGGTAGATAGATGTGGGTGACCTTGTTCTGACTATCAAAATAAAAACCTGCCACTCCTAGAATCTGACACATCCTCTCATGCCTTCCCGCCTTTGCACATGTTATTCCCTCCACCTGGAATTCCCTGCCCTCTTATGGTGGTTATCAATGCATTGCCTTGCCTCTCTGCTCCAAATTTACCCTTTTTGCATTCTCTGTGAAAATAGATCTGGGCCCTTTGATGATTTTTTTTTTCTTTGTCAGCTCACGATGTTAAGCTTCATCAGTAGAGGGTGCTGGAGAGACACTGCAGGAGGAAAAAGGGTTTGCTTCCTGCTTCCCATGAGCTTGCTTAGCAGGCTTCTGTAGCACTTCCCAGTGCCAGGACCCAGTTCCTGCATCCCTGTGACCAGTAGCTTCCCCTAGCATCCCTCAGCTTGGGGCAGTTTTGTATCAGAGTGCCTCCTGTGAGACATCTTCTCATGAACAGCTTTCCCCAGTACCCTGCGGGATTTCTGGCAAGTTCCAGGTTCCAGCAAGTTCTACCAGCACAGCAACATAACATCTTCTCTGCCAATCAGTGAGCCATGGCCACGTCCCCTGGGGGCAGTGGCTTCTCCTTGGGTCTGCTATGCTTGTATTTTTTAAAATTCTCTTTACTTATTTCTAGCCAATAACCTCTTACTCCAATTCCTGATATAGTCGACAATTCTTCATATTAAACTTCTCCTGTTCAAACTATGGTGTAGTTTTGCTTTCCTGATTGGACCCAGATTGATAAACCTCCCTTGTCTACCTGACACACTGCTACTTATTCCTTGAGACTGGACTTAGGCATCATTGCCATACTTTGCCTGGCTAAAAGCTAAATAGATATGTGTTGAGGGTATTTACTTAAGTATAAATGCAGGAATGAATGAATTCTACTACTGCTTCGAAGTTACTTAGGAGGCAGGCTGGCAAATGAGACTCACCTTTTAGTTGATTAACGACAAGAATCCCAGAAAGGCCATGGTTGGGAGACCCTGGATTTGGTGTCTTAGAGACAGAGCTTGGCTCTCTAGGGGTCTGCTGTTCAGGCTGAGTCTTATCATCAACCCAAGCCAGCCCTCGGTAACCATGGTTACCTCCCCACACAAGACAGTTGTAGCCTGTCACCCTGCCTGCTTCAGAAACATAGTGAAACTCAGGGCCCCACACCCCAAGCTGGCTTTTATAGCCTAACATCGTGGCACAAAGGTGGGAACCAAAAGAAAATGCCCTCAAAACATTCATCTCTGACTTGCTCTGAAGGTCTTATTAAGAAAATATCTTTAAATAATCAATTTGAATATCAACCAGGTAAGTATTTAGTCTAATAATTCCCAAACTCTGATTTCCCATACACTTGGGTGTTTCCAAGTACCTCCAAAGGTTTTGCAAAACTCGCTAAAAGGTCACAATGGACAGTCTTAATTTACTTTATACTAAAAATTAAATATATGCTTGGTAGCACTTTTAGGAGGCATGAAATAGGAGTGGGAAGGTTACAAAAAGGAAATAATAATAGGGTAGGAAAATGTCAAAGTGTGGGAGTTATTCATCTACATTATAGGAAAAGGCATAAATCAATTCACATTATCCTGGTATGTGTCACACCTTTAACCACTCCCAAAACAAGGGCATAAAAAATAATTACACATACACACACACATCTGTTTACCTTGCTTTATCTTGTCAACATAGATTGTATATGTACATAAATATTTGTATATGTTGACAAACTTATTTCTCCTATCATATTATTCATCACAGTATTTTATTTAACTTTCTGCTACACTTTTATTTTTATATTTTTGCCTCAGTTACTCCCATCTGTAGAATGTTGTGTTATAAGGATTGAAAAGTTAACATTTGTAAAGTTTTGGTATAAAACCACACACAAATTTAGCATTATTTTAGTGTTAAAAATAAATTAAATAGGAATAAATTTAACCAAGGAGGCAAAAAACTTGTACACTGAAAACACAAAATGCTGCTAAAAAAATTTGAAGACATAAATATATGAAAAGACATCTTGCGTTTGTGGACTGGAAGACTTAATATTGTTAAGATGTCAATAATACCCAAAGTGATCTACAGATTCAATGCAACCCCTATCAAAATCCCAAACACATTTTTTATAGAAATAGATAAACCTATCCTAGAATTCACATGGAATCTCAAGGGGCCCAGAATGGCCAAAACAATCCAGAAAAATGAAGAACAAATTTGAAGGTCTCACACTTCCTGATTTCAAAACTTGCTATAAAGCTACAGTAATCAAAACAGAGTGGTCCTGGCATAAAGATAGACACATAGACCAATGAAATCAGAAATAAACCTTAATATATAGGGTCAAATGATTTTCAACAAGGATGCCAAGATCTCTCAATGGAGAAAAGACAGTCTTTTTTTTTCAATAAATAGTGCTGGGAAAACTTGGTATCCACATGCAAAACGATGAAGTTGTACCATTACCTTACACCATAAACAAAAATTAACTCAAAGTGGTTCAAAGACCTAAACATAAGAGCTAAAACTATAAAACTCTTAGAAGAAAACAGGGGCAAAACTTCATGACATTGTATTGTGCAATGATTTCTTGGAATTAACACCAAAACACAGGCAATACAAGAAAAAATAGGCAAACTAGACTTCATCAAAATTAAAATATTTTATGCATCAAAGGACATAGTCAAGGCAACCCACAGAATAGGAAAAAAATTGAAATTATCTATTTGGTAAAGGATTAGTATCCAGAATAAAGAACTCCCACAACTCAGCAACAACCTCCATTTAAAAATGGGCAAAGAACAATGGTTCCCAGAGGCTAAGGGGAAGTGAGAATGAGAAGTTACTGTTTAATGAGTCGAGTTTCAGTTTGGGATGATGGGGAAGTCTGGAGGTGGATGGTGTTGATGGTTTCATGACAGTGTGAATGTATTCAATGCCACTTACTCTTAAAAATAGTAAAATAGTAAATTTCATGTTACATATATTTTACCACAGTAAAAAAACTAAAAAACCATAAAATAAATTAGAAACATGAAACAGAGTACTTATTATACGCCACTTTTCACATATTACTTGAGTTGGTTCTCTCAACAATCCTATGAAGCAGTCACTTTTATCATCATCCCCATTTTATAGATGAGAAATGGGGGCTCAGAAAGGTCAAGTGCTTTGCCTTTGGAAATGAAGAGAGCAACTGGTAGAGCCTAGAGAGAGTCAGGCTCCGGGCTCAGTCCCTGTAACTTGTACCCCACACATCTTCCTTACTGGCTAGCAGATGATGAACATGCACTGTGTTTGGGTGGGGTGAGGCAAAGCAAGGAGCCAGGCCTCCTCCCAGACACTGGCCTTAATTGCAGGCTTTTGACTCAGCACTCACGCCAAACAGATCAGGTGTGCCCTGTGCCAGGGTCTTCTGACTTTTACTGCGGGCGGCAGAGCACATGAAAGAGGTGTAGCCCCAGATACCTTCACTGTCAACATAAAGGGACTCATGGTTGGCCTCCCTAATGGGAGGGAAGAGGTTTCTTTAAACATTCTCCAAGAAAAGGCCTGAGGGAGCGTGTGCCCTTCCAAGATGTCTGGTGATTACCTGACCCCTCATTCAGCTACAAATCCATTAAAGTTTAAAGAAAAATGTAATAAGTAATTTTGTGAGGTGAATCATTCACTAAAATACCTGCACAATCTGGAGTTGGGGGAAATGCTTGGATTGGAGATTTGAAAATGTTAATATTTTACTAATGTGTATGGTGGTTTTCCATATATTATTAATTAGTAGTATCCTGGTTTTTTATATAATAGTACATTGAATTAATCAGTATTAATTGACAGTATTATGCCTTTAATATATTAATATATTTTTCTTTCCTGTAATCTCTCTCTCTCTCTGGCTATGAAAGAGAACAGTGCCAACACAAGGGCTCTGTATTATTAAATTTTTTTTTTTTTTAGGCGAAGTCTGGTTCTGTCACCCAGGCTGGAGTGCAGTGGCACGATCTGGGCTCACTGCAACCTCCACCTCCCAGGTTCAAGTGATTCTCTTGCCTCAGCCTCCCCAGTAGGTGGAATTACAGGCACCCACCACCACGCCTGGCTAATTTTTTGTATTTTTAGGAGAGATGGCGTTTCACCATGTTGGTCGGTTCTCAAACTCCTGACCTCAGGGATCCACTCACCTTGGCCTCCCAAAGTGCTGGGATTACAGGTGTGAGCCACTGTGCCCAGTATTATTAATATTTATTGAGAGCTTACTACATGCAAGCTCTTTACATGCATTAGTTCATTCTCACACCACCATTTTTACCTAACCTCTATGTGCTTATGAGAAAACACATAGAGCCTAAATAACCTATCCAATGTCAAGCAGCAAGTATGGGGAGAGCTGAGGGTCACACCCTGCTGTCAAGTCCAGATCCTTGCTGTAAACGAGCCTCATGACCTCAGGACATCCCCTCTTCACTCTTTGGGGCCCCTTTTCCTTATCTGTGAAATGAGGGAATTGGATCAGACGTGTAAGATTTTCTTCCAGCTCAAACATGTCTATTTCTTTATCTCTACACGCAAATGTTCCTCCACCAGGACCTCCCAGGTGTATCCACCAGCACTCCCCTCCTGGATTCTGGGTGCCATCCATGCCATGAACCTGGGAAAGAGAGTTGGGCCTGGCTGAAACTGACCGTGCCCCTGAGCGCTGGCCTGAGTTGCAGGCCTTTGACTCAGCACTCACTTACACCGGACAGATAGGTGTCCTGGTGCTAGGTCCTTCTCCCAACTTTTACTGCTGGTAGCAGAGCACTTGAGAGAGTGCTATCATTCCTTTGTCTGCCCCAAACAGCCTTTACTCTTCAACTGCACTCACCCCTCTACCTACCTAAATATCTCAACTGTCTTAACAAAATCTACCCACTCTCTGAAATGACCCAATTAAAGAAAGCAACGGATAAAAAGATTCAAGTTGATATTCTCATTGCACTTCCCTCTTTCATCTCCCGAAGTCACAGAATTTCTTCTCACTTGTGAATTTCCTAACAAGTCTAGGCAATGGTGTGCTGATAAATGTTTAACACCTAGTTCCAGGAAAAAAAAAAAAATTATCTAATATGAATCATTTTCTGAGTTATTTAGTTTAAATATTCCCACTATGGCTGATGTCAAGCTACCAAGGCAAAGTTACTGAACACAAAGTTGTTGAAAAGAGACGCAAATAGGAGCTGGTGCCAGCATACCACTGAGCGTGTTTCATGGAATTATGTCCTCTGAAAGCCTAAAGCCTAAAGCATTGCTCATTCATTTGTTCTTTAATTCATTCAATGAACTTCTTAAAAAGTATAGGAATTGAATTGATATTTATTAAAATAGTTATTACGAATCAAAAGCCCTATTGGGCTTATTGTAAAGCATTATTTTTCCAGTACTTCCCCCAGAGGTTCCTTAGGACAAGAGAGGTGGAAGGGTAGTTCTTCTACTTTCAAATAATTGACTTACCCAAATCAGATGAGATTATTTTCTTCTCTTGGATTAGCGATTCTCATTAACATCCTAAACACTGGGAAAGGTGACATTAGAATATTCTGCTTTGACTGATACAAAGTCCAACCTGCTTTATTGTTGAAAGTTTACAAACCCAATGCAAAAAAACAGTGACTTCTGGAAAATGCTTACCTAGACATATACTTTCTATAATTCTTTTTCTCTACATTGTTATATTCAAACTAGATGTGGTATGTGAAGAGTATGAACTCTGGAGCCCAAATGCCTGGATTCTTACCACAGTTCCACCACTTATTAGCTATGTGATCTTGGGCAAATTACTTAACCTCTCCATGTTTCGGTTTTCTCACTATAAAACAGGATTCATAATAATAGTAGTAGCCGTTGAGAAGGTTGAAGTAAATACACATACATGTATTTGTATGTCTGTATACAGCATATAGAAAGTTCCATGTAACTGTTAGCAGTTATGTGTCATCAAACCGATCAGGTTTCTCAAATGTTGTCTAGGCATCTTTCCAACAAGATGGTGCAGTCCTTGAAGTCTTTTTGCAGTCCCTCCACAGTGCCTAGCGTATAGCATGACTTTAGTAAATTCCTGTTGAATAAATTAAGTAATTAATTTATTAAATTCAACTGATCAATGCAAAACATCCTTGCCGCAAAACATCGTTGCCACAAAAAATAAACCATCTGGTCTGTTATCAGGATCTTAGGCACACTGTATGTCTCCATAACCCCTCCAAGTAGGGAAGGTGATCAAGAATAAGGGCATGGCTGGGCACAGTGGCTCACGCCTGTAATCCCGCACTTTGGGAGGCTGAGACAGGCGGATCTCTTGAGGCCAGGAGTTCAGCACCAGCCTGGCCAACACGGTGAAACCCCATCTCTACCAAAAAATACAAAAATTAGCCAGGCATGGTGGCACACACCTGTGGTCCCATTACTTGGGAGGCTGAGGCACAAAAATCTCTTGAACCCAGGAGACAGAGATCATGCCATTGTACTCCAGCCTGGGAGACAGAGTGAGACCCTATCTCAACAACAACAACAAAAAGAATAAGGGCATGGAATAGTTTTCTGAGCAGTTAACATGTATTTATGTTCAAGAATGTTTATTTTATATAAGCAAGAAAAAATGAAAGCAACCTAAATGTTATCAGCAAGGGAAAGTTAATAAATTATGATGTAATAATTAGATATTTATGTTTTCAGGAAAAAGTATTTATTAACATGAAAAAAAGTCCTAACTGTAATGAGTGAAAAAGCAGCATTTAAAGTTGTATAAACAATATAATACCAGTGTCCATTATTTAAAAATTTGTTTGCATGAACACAGAAATAAAGAGGCTTACAATAAATATACCACAATCATTAATAACTGTCTCTGGTTGGGGGGATTTTTCGTGATTTTTAAATTTTTTTTCTTCTTGATATGTTTCTGTATTTTCTAGTTTTCCCTAAAATGATAAACAGAAAAGAATTGCTGTTAAATAAAGGAATTGCTGTTAAAATAGAGACACTAATTCCAACTTTGGAATTACATATCCACCCCGTCTGATGTTATTCACTGTCACCCATCTCCATCCCATTCCCAACCTCCCAAAGTGTCCCAAATCGACATGATGGCATAATCTATGCATTGCAAATATGACACCATCATCCAGCTATTTGGAGACATTAATAATTACCTTAATTTTTCACACTCCTTTCAGGTATCTGGCATTGGGTAAATACAGTTAACCTCACGTAGACATATTTTCAGCTATTAAAAACCAAGCACATTTGTGTTATCTCCTGCCCTTGAGGTGCCTGATACAAGGGAAGCATGATTGAATACCTTACTGATAAGGCTGAACAAATGTGTCTTTTGAAATAGGCTATAGGAAAAGCCCAGATTAGAGATGTGTGATGCACATTAAAGTCTAGCTAAATTTGGGTAAAAGGTGGGTCTCGGTTTAATGAAGTGCTCATTCTAGAATGTTTGTTTTAAAAAGGCCATTTTTATTACTTTCAAATCCAATGGGCTTGAAGCACAATATTCTCTAAACAGAGGTAGCAAGTGCACAACAGGCCCCTGCTTTTACGAGTAGGTGAGAATTATTTATAATGAGCTGATCAGTCAGCTATGATTTGGTCCCTCTGATGCGTTTAAGAACAAATTATTCAAGATAATGAAAAAAGCAACTTATTCCCTTAAGTGGTGCAACTTTTTGCAATCTTATTTTTATTCTTAATTTGCTTACCTGCACCATTCCTCAAGGCAATCTCAGGCCAAAGCCTATCTAAAGCATCATAAATTTCAAACAACTGAGCTAAATCAATAGGGTTTTATAGGACATCTTAAAGAAAACGAAGAAAAGGCATCACTTAACTAAATGTAGCTGGAGAAATGCACAGAAGTTATTTCTGTCCAGCCTCCCTTGCTATGGATGGAGGAATCAGACAGTTCTATTTTCATTCATGAGGAGTGTCTCAAAACCGTGGCACACCATGGGATGCAATCAGCCCCGAGGAAGAGGAAACAGGAGAGCAACTTGGCAGCCCCTGAAATACTTTAGGAGAAGAAATTATTAATACCAAGGAATATTTTACTGTGGACCAAATTGTGTTCCCTCTGTTGTTGAGTCAATGATTTCATGGAAATAATTTATTCACATTAGATTTGTTAATTGCCCCATTTACCTATTGGACATTATTCTTCCCCATGGCACATGTCACTAGCATATATATTTGACTTTATTATTTTTATTTTGTCTGTCTCCCCCAATCCGAATGCAATGCCCTTGAAGGAATGGGTTTTTCTTTTGTTCCGTTTTGGTTTTGTTGGATGCATTTAGAACATGCCAATACATTGGAGGTAGACAAAAATATTGGTTGAATGAATCAAGCTCCCTCATACTCAAGGGGCATGTGTCTATGGTGAAGTAGAAAGAGCACTGGACTCAGAGTCCAAAGTAAGGAGCACTTTGCTTGGCTCACAGTAGACAATTGATGACCATTTTGGGAGTGGACAAATGAGTGGATGGACAGATGGACAGATGTGTGAATGGATGAATGAGCGATGGAGCAATGTTATAATGGTAACTCTCTATCTGTAAAATAAGTGTAACAACCCATTAATAAAACTGTGAAAACAGTTGTGACATCTTAGTTGCTCAGTAACTCCTTTTTTTTCTTCTTGTAGCTGATGTAGAAAAAGAAAAAACAGGGTGATGAAAATCCTAGCAGTGTAAAACAAGGAAAGACAGCATTTAATCTGCGTAAATAAGAGGAGATAGGAATGTGGGCAGAGGTATCTGTTTTCACTCTGTCTCGTAGTGCTGCCAAGCCACGACAGTGTTTGAGCGGAGGCTGCAAGAGGCAGGGAAGTGGAGCAGGTGGACGGGCCGCTGGCTTCCAATGAAACCAGCCTTCAGTTTCACCTCAGTGGCTTCCTCAAACTGAGAGGCATTAGAGGGTCAAGCAAGGTGACAACAGCCCTCCATAGTCATTCTGGTCTTAGGGGTCTCAGCTCTGGTCATTAAATCTCAAGGGTAGTCCAGCCCAGCGTTCCTGTTCTTCATGTTGCTCTACCCGCCACAGGAGATAAAGCCTTCGCTGAGCAGGCTGCCGTGCTGGGTCCTTGCGGAGCTTCCGGACTTGCAGTGTGGGTGGCGGCTAGCTCTGGCATCTTCTGAGTGCAGCAGCATCTTCTCTGGGGTGGTGGGTGGGGTGGGCCAGGATGCCTCTGAACATATCCACTTCAGATCCAGATCGCTGGGGTTGTTGGTGCTCTTGGAGACATCTCTGGTACTGGGAAGCAGAGGGGAAGGGATATCATTATTAACCAGAGTGGCAGTGGGGGCCCCGGCGACCCGACTGTCTTGGTTGGCCACCCCTCTTCCTAGTGATGGTGTCCTAGGAGAACGAACTAGGGTGAAAGAGCAGAAGAGAACCACAGGCCAGCAGTAGGGTGGGCCCAGGCCCTTTCGATAGAAACAGGCGGTTTTGCAAGGTGTCCCAGGGCCTGGGACGCAGTCCCTGCTGAGGAACTCTGAAATACCCATTGGTAGCACACTGAGGTAACCTGGCTGAAAGTAGAGTTTTTTCCCTGCTGTCATTGCCTAAGGCCTGTACCTAAAGTGCCCCAGAGCTGTGCCTAATGCTGAGATGTGCTTAAGAAAATCCCCTTGTTTGGGGACCTTGGCCCATGCTTCCTAATCAATTGGTTCAAGAAGCAAACTCTCTTCCTACCCATAAGAGACCCGCAGGCTCCTCTGGGCACCAGCCATCAGTACTGTGCATGTGGATTGCTCTAAATATACATTGCTGCAGGGCCTGCAGGAGGCCAGACTGCAGGCAACCTTGAAAACCAAGCCCTGGCATAGGGGCTGCCAGGAAACCCCAAATATGCCTTTTTCCCAGAGTTTGGCTAATACGAGCTCTCTTGTGTTCGGAGGTAACATTTCTGCGTTTCTGTCCATAAGAATGGTAAGGCTGCACAGATGTCCTAAAATACAGAAAGGATGAGAGAACAGCACTGAGTTTGGCTGGTTTCCCACCTGTAATTGACATGGAAACTATACCTCTTAATCTCCAATAGGCAAAACAACTCCTGCTGCCATGTGCAAGATCTGTGGCTCCAGCTGTAATTACTTCCTCCATGCCTTTTTGTTGCTGTTGTCCCAAGGAACAGTTCGTGGAAATGAATGTGCCACCCTAACTTCCACAGAGTCACCTCTGTCCTTGAGTCTTTTAGGTGCTCAAATCTTGACCCCTGGGAGCAGTGGCCAGCATCGTGGTAAACCAGACAAGGTAAATGGAGGGAAGGAATGAATTTAGGAAGAGATCTGGAAACTGCTTTCAAGTGAAGCCTGAGTATAGTTCCATGCTTAACTAAACCCCTTCTTCTGTCAGTGCTTTTGAAACCAAGAAAAAGCAGAGAAGGCCCACAGCAGGTTCCAGGGAGAGGCAGCTCGGGCTAACCTGAGTTCGGGGCAGGGGTGAGGGAGGCTCTCGACCACATCACTGGGTACCCCCTACCCTGTAAAAGGACAGGGGCCCGTGCACTAGACTCATCTGTGGGAGTTTTGCATTCCAGCTATCAATGGGGAAGGGACCCAGGTCTCTCTGAGGGTGTGGGCAATCATGTGGCCCCCTCATTCTCCCCTTCCTACTGCTCACTCTGGGGTTCAGTAGAAATAGTATATAGAGGTTACCCTATCACAAGCTCAGCCATGCTTCTCTCCAACCTCACACACAGCCCACTCCACCAGGATCCAAGCTGGCTGGGTCCCGTAACACTAGCCATCATTCGCTGATGTGACCCAAGCGCCTAGAACAATCCCTGGCACAGAGTAGGTGCTTAATAAGTAGTTGCTGAATACATGTACCTATTGAACTCTTCCTATGTACCTGACACTATGCTGAAAGCTTTACAATTATTATTCCATTTATTTTTCACAAGAATCTTGTGAGGTAAATATCAATTCATCTTCAGATGAGGAAACCAAAGCTCAGAGACGTTGAACAAATTATTCAAGGTCCCGCTGCCTGGTGTAACAGGAAGTTAAACCTATCTCCCACCCTCCTCACTGCCATCTCCAAAAACTGAGCTCCTAAACACAGCATTTTCCTGCCTTTCTCTCCCATTATTCGAGGCCAGAAACAAGAACCAGAACACGCAAAGGAAAGAGAGACAGAAAGTGAGCTGGATTTTCACACCCCTAGCTCTGGCAATGGGCTCTTGGAGCTGGGCCAGGTGCCTGGAGGAAGCAAGTCCCCTCCAAGTTTCCAGCTAAGTGGCCCATTTCCTTGAGATTCTACCCATGAAGATGCTCCCCTCCGTCCTCTCTGACTCTTGGCCCCATCTTTCAGGAGAATGGGGTCAGGGGAATGGTGCATGGAAGTACAATTTCAAATTATAGTTCTTAGGTGAGGATAATGTCACAGATCACATCTCATCATTTCATTTACAGGTTTCTTTGTTTATCCAAGATGGGTGCGTACAGCTGCCCTTAAAGCTGGGTCACTAAGTCCTTCACTACGAATAATCTCACTGCATGTGTGCATGTGTGTGTGTGCATGTTCCTTCAGAGTAGCTTAGCTGAATCCACCTGGAATTATGCCAGCAGAGCTTTTAAACGTATTTCTCTATGGAGCAAGTTGCTTCAGCATATATAGCAGGTGACACCTATAGGTGGGAATGTTCTACAAGGAGAAGACGCTGCACCTCCTGGTACTTTTCCACTGCGAGGCTCTAAGAAATCAGGCCCCTCTTCAGTCTCAGGAGACCTGCTTGTGATCCAGTCTGTGGGCATTCATGGGCTGGATAATCCCAAAAAAGCATATGGATCAGGAGGGAACTGGAAATGGAACATTCCCAGAAGTTGCCTGGTTTATCAGTGTCATTCAGTCAGCCAGATGGCCTGAGGGAGCATCCCATGAGAAGTGTGGAAAGTATGAAATTGCGGCAGACCCTGCTCTCCCTGTCCTGTCATACAGTTAGGGAGACACCCTGTGCATATCCAGCGAGCCACCCAGGCAGGGATAGGCATCAAATAAACACCACAGGCCATGAGGACTAGGAGTGTTCCGGGGCTGGAGGGGCTCTCCAAGGGCTGGGCTTTCTGGAAAAGCTTAGGGAAGAGATGGAAAACACCAATGCCTTGCAGGATGGCTCAGAGAGGTGGAGAAGGGAGGAACCCCAGGAGAGGTGGGGACACTTTGTATATGTATGACAGGAGCACACTTGTCCCAGCCCAGTGACTGAGGCTCAGATTCGGCAGACTCAGCAGGGCAGCTGTTGGACACGCAGCCATTCCTGCTTGCTCCTCCATGGCATGGTGCACCCAGAGCTGCTCCACAGGTTGCTGAGTTATGTCTTTTAAGCCAACACTTGGCTTCTGCCATGAGCTAAGCTTCTGACTGGCTTTGTGAAGGATTACCATGGTATTTCCAATCCTTCACACAGCATCTTTGTGATCCAAACCAAAAGTGCTTTTGGCTCAAGTCTCGCAGGTTCCCAAACCCACCTATCACTAGTATTGTTACTTTCTTCTCTGAGCATCTCAAATTTGCATTTTCTTTTCTGTGTCATTCGCCACTGCCTCACCCCAGGCACTATCCCCTGCAGGGCTCACCACATTTAGATTACTATGGCCTCTCCCACTGCCCCAGCTGGTCTTCATAAGAAACTCATTCTCTAAAAGATTTGAAAATGTGCACACCCTTTGACCCATTAATTCCATTTTTCAAAATTTATCGTTGACTGACTTTTCTACTCATTCTTTTGTTTGTTCATTCAGTGTGGACCAGGAGACTTGCTAGGTGCTGGGGCTGCTCAACGATGAACAAACCAGAAACTCGAGGCCCTGGCAGAGCTTACAGTCTAGGTCATTTGTTTGTTTTTCCCCTAAATACATATACATATGCCCTTGGGCAAGACATATCTGTCATGCTCTGAGACAGAGTATGCAGTCACTGTGTCATACCATAAAATAAAAGCCCATTGACCACACTGCAAACACAAAATGACAGTTGCAGAGGGAATAAGAAGGAAAACTGTTTCAGGTTAGGTTTTCAAACAGTGTGCCACACCCCAAGAGCCTCAGGGGCGGGCTGGAACTGGGTGGGATGCGGGCACTGGCAGAAAGAGGAAGGGACACTTCATTTGTGCATCACCTGAGGGACTCTCCTGTTCTCAGCACCCCCCCCGCCCCCGCCCTCGCCCGACTTCTCCAACCAAGCAGTTCTTTGTCATTTTCTCCATGGCACTCGGGGGCTTCCTAGTAAGATCTATTACAATTTGAACAAAATGTTCTGTGACTGAAAAAGTTTGAAACCACTAGTCATCTCAAGGTTCTTAAAGTGCTCCTATATTTAGTCTGAAATCTTCCAGACTAGAAGATTTCCTGCCCCCCGCTGCCCCAATTCCCTTTAAATTCTCTAGCTTTTTATGTTTCATTAATGGGCTTTAATGATACCTGATACATGTTGGGTGTGTAATTAATGGGCAATAATACATGGACATGGACGTGATAAGTAACAAAATCTCATTAACCATGCAAACATGCTAGACACTCAAAACCCTCAAACAATTTTGCTCAATATTTAGCAGAGGGAAAAACTAGCTTAATTAGGAACACATCAAAAACAACAACAAAAATGTTAGCAGTTTTAACAATTTGACATGCATCCTAGATGGTGTTGTTTGGCGTTTTATGTACTATTTGCTAAGTTTCCACAATGTGCTGGATAGCAATCTCTTTGCTCTAATTCTTGAGGCAATAGATTTTATATCCGCACTTTCATCAATCACACACCACCACTGTGATTTTTTTTACAATATCTGAAGGCCACTTGTACTACTATATATTTAACTTAAACAGTTATTTTATATTTAAATAAATTTATTTTAAAAGAAAACTTTTTATCATGACCTATAAATAGAAGACCAAAAACATTTGCCATAATAGAAGGTGGCTGTAACAAATTCACAATGATGAAAACAATAATTTTTCTGTGTAGCATTTACTATGCCCTTTGGTTTCACCAGGGATATGGGCACTGCATTTTGGGAAACATTGTTTGAACTCATACCATCACAGTATTCAGCTAAGAAATTAAAAGTAGGTGTCGTTTGTCTTTGTTCCCTCCACCTCATCCTACAAACCCCCTGCTCCCACACACCCACATCCCCACTCCCCTCCAAGCATTCCCTTGCTCTAAGCTAGCCCACAACTAGTCATTGATAAGGTATTAAACCATCACCTTGTATTTTTTGCATATGGATAAGAGACGACTTTTTCAGAACTCAAATATCAGATCTTTGTTGGAATTCTGGACATAACGCAAGAGAATTATATTATTTAATTCAAAGCACATACAACAGGTGATTGACTAACCACTCCTATTCATAAACCAGTCCTCATGCCTCTCCACAGGCTCATTTTTAGATTTCCCCCAAAACACAGAAATTTGCCCAAGAATGGATTAAAAGCTTTAGGGTTAAACAGATAATGGTATTTTCAGATTGTGATGACATTCTAGAAAAAAAAATATGGCTCAACCATCTCATTAGCCTACACCTTATTGTAACCACATCTATAGCTACCTTCTTCCCCCAACCCACCCAGGAGAGCAGGAGGGGAAGCTGGTCACGGAGACTGGATATTGAATTTACATCAGTGGTGTGGTTGTCATGCATTGTTCTCTCTTACATTCTGAAAGTCTTTCCTCCCTGGCCGTTCATTAGGAAATCCTCCTCCCAAGGGACTTTGGGAGCATTGTGGCATGTCAGATTTTCCAGGAAGCAGACTCTGAGATGAGATTGTGTCCAGGGGGCCCATTGGAGAGTTGTCCAATAGGAACCACACCTGTGAGTGAATATGGGCAGCAGCATTGGGCTGCAGGAGAGGCTGAGCTGGGCTACAGTCACAGCAGAGGCCTCAACCAGCCACGGAGGGGTTGGGATGGCCCCTAGAACTGGCCCAACTGAGGCAAGGGGGTCCAGCCCTTGGCCAGTTGTATCCCCCACAGTGGCCAATCACTGAATGCAAGATACCCCAAGGAGGGATCATAGCCTTGAGCAAGGCAGCCCTCTTTGGCCAAAGGCCAAGAGATTCCACTGTAAGCCACCAGCAGACAGTGCTCCTGGTAGCCGAGGGAATGATGCCTTGGTCCTGAAGGAGAATCTGGGTAGAACCCCATAGCATCCACTGCAAGAGTAAACCCACTAGCGCCTGGCTCCCAGGACCCTCCAAGTAGTGGCAACATCGATAAACCATAGGGCCTGATTTCTAGGCAGCACCTCACAGTGATAAACGATGGATCAGTAGGCCTGCTGCCTGCAAGAGAAGCTGAGAGGCAGGTAGTGTTGGCATGTATGTGGGGGTAG